>NW_025321200.1:0-19598 GCF_019176455.1 Solea senegalensis | reverse complement strand
GAGGTGACGTCTGCTTTAGCCACCGCTGTGAACTGGTCTGAACCAGTCTGAACCAGTCTAACCCACTAAACCAGTCTGAACCAGTCTATACCAGTCTAAACCGGTCTAAACCAGTCAGAACCAATCTGGACCACTGAACCAGTCTGAACCAGTCTGAACACAGGAAATAACATTGTGTGTGTGTGTGTGTGTGTGTGTAGGTCTTGACAGACTCCACAGAAGAAGAACACCTGAGGAGGAGAGTGATGGAGCTGGAGGACCAGGTGAGCTTCAGCACTCAGGAAATGGCCTGAGGTCTTTTGAGTTGCCATGGTGATGCTGATATTGTCTCCTCCCCCTCAGCTCAGTCAGCTTCGCCTCTTATTGGCTGCAGACCAGCAGCACAGGGCGGAGTTTATCGAGCAGTCGACCAGGAACAGCGAGTGGCTGCTCTCGCTCCGACACGAGCTCAGGGATTCGCTCGCCATTGTCACTCACCGTCCAATCCCGTCAGTCCTGGAGTCGGAGGCGGAGCGATTGGACCGCAGCCTGAGGGAGGAGGAGCTAAGGATGACCCTCAGCCAATAGTAACGCCTTGAGTTATTTATTAGTTAACAAACGTGAATCCACTCGTCAACAGACGACAGTTATTGATATTATTTATATTATTACAAATATGTTTCCCATGATCCTCCAGTGTGAGGGGAGACTCACGCTCAGGTCACATGTGCATTTGTGTATATTTTAATAAAGTATTTTTTTAACAGAAACACTTTTGTTTGTAACTTTCTGAGTGTAATCCCACCTGTGGCCTGTGGGCGTCACTAACAACAAGTTTAAAAACTGACTAACGTCAGTCTGTGAACACTTTTGTTAAGCTAACAAGCTAAATTAGATTGAGCAGCTAGTTTACAAACACCAAAGTCACAGTTAGCAAAGTAAGACGATTGTTAGCTTCCAAATGTGCTGTGACGTCTGCTTTAGCCACCAATCTGAACTGGTCTGAACCAGTCTGTACTGGTCTGAACGGATGTAAACTGGTTTGAACCAGTGTGAACTGTCTTAGCTGGTCTTAATCAGTCTGACCTCTGTGTGTGTCTTACAAGCTAACATAGCTAAGGTAGCTAATAATTGTATACGTATATTATCAAAACACAATTGGTTAAATGTAACTTTAGATCAAATCACTTCCGACTTCATCGCATTCTCGTTCTAGAAGAGAAAAAACAAGTGTGCGCGACTTCATCTCGGGCTAGCTATAGTTAGTGACAGCAGTCGTTAACGATGTTCTGACAGTTTTACACGTACGACAAAAATAAGACGGTGTCTGTGTTTCACTGTTGACCCGAGTGGCGGCCATTTTATGTTTCTTCGTCGTCCCCAAGCAACAAGCGACTGACGGCTCCATGACAGCGGCCGCCGTCGCACACGCCGACAGGATGAAGCAAGTTGATCAGTTGCCTTATTGTTGCCCTCTTGTGATACAACATACCCTCTCTGGACCGCACGTAGGTGCAACCATTGCTGCCCCTGCATCTGCCCCGGACCAGCTGCCGGATTTATTTTTTATTTTTTTTCCTTGTGTCGGATTTTTAAATGTATTTATTTTTCCTTGTGTCGGATTTTTATTTTCTATTTTTTGGCTGGCCCTAATACTTCTAGATCTGGCTCTAAATCCATGTTGTGGTTTTGGTTCATGAACGTTTGTTGTCGTCGCTGAAAGAGAAAGTTTTGGAAACACAACCTGAGATTAGATTATTAACAACAATAATAATAATAATAATAATAATAATACTGTGTGTGTGATTGATGCTTCTGTTTGTTCACCTGTGATAAAACCTTGTTTTGTTGATAATGTGACACACACACACACACAGAGGGAGTGTTTGTTTATGGAGACAGTTCAGCTGACTGATAATCCCACTGGAAACATGTCGTCTATTTTTACCTCCTCTGCCAGCTCTGCTCTCTCCCTGTCGGTCTCTCTCTCTCCCCCTGTCTCTCTGTCAGTCGTGGCTTCAGTGGCAGCAACACAGACTCAGCTCTACAGAAACTCTGTGTCAGGTAAAGTGTAACTTCTTATAATCTAATCTAATCTGTGCACAGACTCACTGTGGTGTGTGATGCCACCTGTTCGTCTCCAGCTAAGATCAAAATAATCACTGACAGACGTTAAAGGGACACGGTGTTTTTTTTAGAAGTTGTGACTGAGTGAGAACAGCAGAGACGTCCAGACGTCATCAAAGCTCCGTTTTCTTGATGTTGTGTAGATAAAGCAGTGACATGGACTCAGCTGAACCTGCAGGATTGTTCTCATAAACAAGAACAGGAGGAAAAGTTCTCTGGAGACTTTGACTTCAATGACGGCCGGTGACCCTGAGGACACAGGGACATGTGAGCGGAGGACAGGTGGACAGAGAGGAGAAGGAGAAGACAACATGAAGTGTCCTCCGTCTTTCACCACCATCAGCACAATTGCCATCCAGGCCGGCCAATCACAGCTGGTCGTCTCTGTCCTCCAGGTACGTCAACAGCTCCACGCCGTTCATCACAACATTTTAAACATTTAACAACGTGTCTTCAGAACACGTCCACGTCTTTGTCTCACTGTGAGACACACTTTTCACACAGGAAACTCAAGTTTATAAACCACTCACTCTCTCACACCAAAGCCCACACAGACAATCAGTGATTTTAGCTGCTGGTCCTCTGCTGCCTCGTGTGGTCACTGTGTGTCACTGAAGTCCAACTGAACAAAGGCTTTCAAACACAGAATTTTACTAAATAAGTCATTAGAACTTAGTGATGGAGAGTGTGTGTCTGTGTGTGTGTCTGTGTCTCTGTGTGCATGTGTTTGTGTCTGTGTCTCTGTGTGTGTGTCTGTGTCTCTGTGTTCCCCTGTGTGTGGCCTGTCAGGTGGCCCGTGTGGCCAGGCTTCTGTGTATGTGTGTGTCTATGCCCCTGGTGTGTGTGGGTGCAAGTTCCTGTGTGTCTCTGTCTGCGGTTCCCCCAAAAGTGTGGCCTGTCGGTGTGCTCCCAGGTGTGTGTCTGTGTGCAGCTGTGTGTCTGTGGCCCAGGTCTCTGTGCATGTGTGCCTGTCGTGTGTCTGTGTGTTTGTCTGTGGGCAAGCAGTGCTTGTGTGTGTGTGTGTCTGTGTGTCTGTCTGTGTCCCTGTGTGTGTGTGTCTCTGTGCATGTGTTTGTGTGTGTGTGTGTGTGTGCAGAGCGGCTCTCTTGTCCACCTCCAGCTGGTCCAGGTCCAGCCCAGTCTATGTGAGGTGGGATCAGACCAGGAGGAGAACCGGACCCTGATCCAGGAGTTGCAGCAGCTGAAGGACAAACTGGAGGTGATCACATGACCACGCCCCCTCCACTCAGTGACCTCTGTTTGTTTACACTGTGTGTGTGTGTGTGTGTGTGTGTGTGTGTCCAGAAACATGAGAGGGAGGTGCTGGCGGCGGTGGAAAATGGCCGACAGACGGAGCAGAGGCGGAGGAAGGAGAAGCAGGCGCAGGAGGTGCACAAGGCCATGGAAGCTTCTGTGAGTGAGGGATGGTCTCTGCTCCTCCGTCTGCTCCACAGACGACAGGAAGTCCTCCTGCTGGCGTCAGACTTTTACTGCAGAGCCCTGGAGGTACTGAGCTGGGTTTATACTGGGTTTAAACTGGGTTTAAACTGGGTTTAAACTAGGTGTATACTGGGTTTATACTGGGTTATACTGGGTTTAAACTGGGTGTATACTGGGTTTAAACTGGGTTTATGGGTTTATAGTGGGTTTATATACTGGGTTTATACTGGGTTTAAACTGGGTTTATACTGGGTTTAAACTAGGTTTATACTGGGTTTAATACTGGGTTTAATGGGTTTGTATACTGGATTTAAACTGGGTTTATACTGGGTTTAAACTGGGTTTAAAGTGGGTTTATACTGGGTTTAAACTGTATACTGGATTTAAACTGGGTTTATACTGCGTTTAAACTGGGTTTAAAGTGGGTTTATACTGGGTTTATACTGGGTTTACTGGGTTTAAACTGGGCTATAGTGGGTTTAAACTGGGTTTATACTGGGTTTAAACTGGGTTAAAAACTGGGTATACTGGGTTTAAACTGGTTTATACTGGGTTTTAAACTGGGTTTATACTGGGTTTAAAACTGGGTTTAAACTACTGGTTTATACTGGAGTTTAAACTGGGCTTATACTGGGTTTATACTGGGTTTAAACTTATACTGGGTTTACTGGGTATACTAGTTTAAACTGGGTGTATACTGGGTTTAAACTGGGTTTATAAACTGCTGGTTTTATACTGGGTTTAAACTGGGGTATACTGGAGTTTATACTGGGTTTAAACTGGGTTTATACTGGGTTTAAACTACTGGGTTTAAACTTATACTGGGTTTAAACTGGTTATACTTGGGTTTTAAACTGGCGTTAAAACTGGGTTTATACTGGGTTTTAAACTGGGTTTATAGTGGTTAAACTAAACTGGGTTATAAACTGGGTTTAAACTGGGTGTATACTCTTTAAACTGTTTATACTGGGTTTAACTAAACTGGCTTAAACTTGGGGTGTATACTGGGTTTAACTGGGTTTCTTAAACTGGCTTTATACTGGGTGTATACTGGGGTTTATTAAACTGGGACTGGTTTAAACTGGGTTTAAAATGGGGGTTTAAAGTGGGTTTTAAACTGGTTTTAAACTGGTTTATTGGGTTTTAAACTGGGGTATACTGGTTTAAACTGGGGCGTAGTGGGTTAAACTGGGTGGGTGGGTTTAAACTGGGTTTGGGTTTGGTTTAAAACCGGTGGGTTTAAACTGGGTTTAAACTGGGCTTACTGGTTATACTGGGTTTTTATACTGGGTTTTAAACTGGGTTTATACTTAAACTAAGGTTTACTGGGTTTATACTGGGTTTAAAATGGGTTTATACTGGTTTAAACTGGGTTTACTGGTTTAAACTGGGTTTATACTGGGTTTAAACTGTTTATACTGGGTTTTAACTTAAACTGGGTTCATACTGGGTTAAACTAATACTGGGTTTTTATACTGGGTTTAAACTGGGTTTATACTGGGTTTAAACTGGGTTTATACTGGTTTATACTGGAGTTTATACTTTATACTGGTTTTAAACTGGTGTATACTGGGTTTAAACTGGGTTGGGTTTATAATAAACTGGGTTTATACTGGTTTTAAACTGGGTTTATACTGGTTTTATACTGGTTTAAACTGGGTTAAAAACTTTTATACTGTTTATACTGTGTTTAAACTGGGTGTATACTGGGTTTAAACTGGGGTTTATACTTTACTTAAACTGGGTTTATTACTGGTTTTTTAAACTGGGTTTATACTGTGTTTATACTGGGTTTAAACTGGGTTTAAACTGGGTTTATACTGGGTTTAACCTAATTTAAACTCATTTAGGTGGATCTAACCTGAGTTCATTTAAACTGATGTAAACTGGTTCAAATGAATCTGGTCTAAACAGGATTGAACTGGTTTAAGGTGGAGGATGGAACAGTTCATTCGTTGATGTCAGTGGAGTTTGTTGTCGTGTGACCGCAGTGACCTCTGACCCCTCACATGCTGCTGCAGTTATGAAGGACAGACATCATCACATGACTGAGCTCTGTGCTGATTGGCCACTCTGCACGTGTCAATCAAACTGTCCTGGTTATATTTTAAACTTTTTTTAAAACCAGGGATTCCAATGAATCTGTTACCATGACAACCGTTCGTCAGACACCACTTCTTTTAACCCGATTTAACCTTGTCTAAACGTGTCAAACTAGTTTAACCTGGGCTAAAAAAGGGATTCAGAACATAAACTATCACATTTATTTCCTTCTTCTGGGCTCATGTGGACTCTGGCACCACCTGCTGGTTAATCCTGACTGAAGCTGTTGTTTTCCTGTGTGTGTGTGTGTGTGTAGTTTGTGGTCAGCATGGACAGGGCAGAGAAGCTTCACATCAGCACAGACTCTCACAGACTCACCTGCGCCACCATGAGGAGAGGTGAGGTAACAGTTTCACTGTGTGTTTCAGTCTGCTTTAAATTAATCCAAGACAAATTAAACTGAGATTGAACTGATTTAGACTGAGGAAACTAGTCTAAATCTGAGATAGTTCACTGATTAAAAGTGGGTCCTCCCTCAAGTGATCCAAACTAATGAAACAGATTTAAACTAGTTTAAATACAGATGAATCTAAACTGAGTTAATATGGACTTAACCTGATTAAAACTGGGTTTAATCTGGTTTAACCTGATTGAGACTGGGTTTAATCTGAGTCCAGGTCTTCTGGATAAGTCCCTGACAGTTCTGAGCAGCAGCAGTGTTCTGCTGCAGAAGCTGCGGCTGCTGCAGAGGGCAGAGGCCCTCCACAGGAGAGGGACGGTACTGCAGGATGACGACTGGGAACATGAACACCAGGTGAAATGGACTTGATTCATGTTGTTTTTTAAATTTCATGAATAAACCAGGATCTAGCACAGTTTGACTTCTCACTGCGTCGTTTACCCAGAGTTCCCAGGGCAGCTGGGGGGCGGTGCTAAAGCTGGAGGAGCTGCTGGAGACTCTGCAGGACCGGAGGAGGACGGTGGACCAGGCTCTCAGACTGAAGCTCCAACAGCTGGAGAACCAGGTCTTGAAGAAAGACCACAAGTCCAGACCTGAGGTAAGAGAATCACTGACCTCTGATATTGAACAGCTTAAATGAATCAAAGACCTTAAAGGACCTAAAAACCTCTAAACAGCCTAGAAGTGAACTGAAACTGAAATCTTTTAACTCTGAACTGTCCACTCTTTCTCAAACCAGGTCTGGACCCCCATCCTGGACCAGAACCTGCCACCTGAGTCCACATCTTTCAAAAGTGCTGACCTGCAGTCAGATTCCAAAACAGAAAAACCTAGGGACCTTGAATCTGGATCCAGAGCAGATGTGAGGCCTGGACCTATCGTAGAGAAGACTACAGTGAAAAACCATGTGAAGTCCGGATCTAGATCACAACAAACCAGAATCCGGAATCCTGAATTCAGAACAGAGGAAAATAACGACCTGAATCCTGAATCCAGAACAGATGTTCCGTCTGGATTGAAGGCAGATCTGCAGCCTAAGTCTGGATCTAGACTAGAGAACTTCAGAAACCTGCAGTCCAGATTCAGATTAGACGTGAATTCAGATTCCAAATTATTGCAGACCTGTGATGGTCAGTCTGAATCCATTTCAGGTCTAAGGCCTGGTTCTAGGTCCCAGGAGATCAGTTATGTGCAGCCTGAGTCCTCATCAGATGTGAAATCTAAATCCAGATCACAAGAGTCCAGAAACATGCAGACAGAATCCAGATTGAACCAGAAACCTACATCATGGAAAGGCAAAGACCTGCAGTCTGAATCCGGTTTAGAAGAGAGTTTGGAGCTCCATTTAGGATCCGAGTCAGACACAGACCCTGAATCTAAGTCAGATCTCGATGAAACCAGTCCATCTAGATCCATTTCAGCTCTGATGCCTGGTTCCAGACCACATGAGACCAGCTACGTGCAGCCTGAGTCCACATCAGATATGAAATCTGAATCCAGATCAGGAGAGTCCACAAACATGCATGCAGAATCCAGATTGGACCAGATACCTACATCAGAGAAAAACAAAGACCTGCAGTCTGAATCCAGATCACAGACCAAAGAGATTCATGTGCAGCCTGGATCCAGATCAGAGAGGATCAGAAAGCTGCAATCCAGATTCAGATTAAACCAGACAGCTGGTTTGATGCCTGGTTTTAGACCACATGAGACCAGTTACCCGAAGCCTGAGTCCACATCAGATATGAAGTCTGAATCTGGAACAGAGCAGTCCAGAAACATGGAGCCAGAATCTAGATTAGAACAGATGCCCATACTGAGAACACAACAAACCACATATGTCGAGTCTGGGTCTAGACCACAGCAAATCAGAAGCCTAGAGTCAGGATCCAGTTCTGATCCGATACCCAGATCGATATCTGAGAAAAACAAAGACCAAGAGTCTGAATCCAGTTCAGAGGAGATAGTGGAGATCCTCTTTTGTGGTGATCCACCTGAATCCAGGTCAGATACAAAGCCTGGATCCGTATCAGGAAAGATCAGAAACCTGCTGTCTGGATCCAGGTCAGACCTGCAGACTTCAGAGGAGTCCAGACCCAGGTCTGAGGGGACTATGGAGTTACAGTTCAAGTCCAAATTAGCAAAGAGCAAAGACCTGGCATCTGAAACTGATCTCAAGCCTGGATCTGGATCAGACAGAACCACCAGGTAGGCTGACGACCACAGACTCTGAAACATGTTCATGTTTAAACCAGCTTTTCTCTCTCTTCTTCTGTGGTAGATTACAGGTGCAGGAGACGTTTGATGAAGGAAACCACGCCCACAATGTCCTCCCGGCCAATCAGCAGCAGCTGTTGTCTTCCTGTGAACTCCTCATGGACAAGGTGACTTTTTTTTATTTATGATGTAAAAGAGGAAGCCTGCATTCATCACATTATCAGCGCTGTGTGGTGTGGTGTGTGTGGTGTGTGTGTGTGTGTGTTGCAGGTGTGTAGCAGCAGAGCAGGAGTGTGTTGTCAAACTGTTCAGACGCCAGGACAATGTCTCCTGTGAAGCAGAGGACGCTCTGAACACACACATGAACAGGCTGAGGTACACACACACACACACACACACACACACAAGCTGTGCACACAGGCTGAGGTACACACTCACACACACAACTACACGAAGCTGTCAAACAGGCTCAGGTACAGCACACAGGTGGTACCACACACACACACACAGCTGTGCACACAGGCTGAAGTGTGCACACACACACACACACACACACACACACACACACACACACACACTGGCACAGGTACACACAGTGAGGCATACTGACACACACACACACACACACAACACACACACACACACACACACACACCACACACACACACATACCTCACACACACACACACACACACACACACACACACACACACACAGGCTGAGGTACAGGCTACACTCACACACACACACACACACACACACACACACACACACACACACACACACACACACACACACACACACACACAAAGCTGTGACAGGTTACTAGTGCACACACACACACACACACACACAGGCAGGTGAGGTACACACACACACACACACACACACACAAGCACACAGGCTGGGAGGGTACACACACAACACACACACACACACACACACACACACACACACACACACAGTCAAAGTCAAACAGAGGAAAGTATAGGGATTTTTCAGGTGTTTCTTTGTCTGTTTAAATAAAGTTTGTTGTCATCTACATCTCCCATGATGCATTTCAGCTCAAAACATCCAGATTCTGACTTAACTTAGAACCTGACTCAAACTCAAGCTTAAAGACTTGAGTCTAAAGTCTTGACTTGAACTGAAAGTAACTCGTCTCTGGATCTGGGTTTTATTTTGTGGGTCCAGTCTGCTCGTCATGACGTAGAGAATCTGAAGCAGGTCCTGGATCAGATCGGAGCTCTGCCTATAGATGTATCCTGCAGAACTGGTCCCTGCCTTCACAGTGAATCCTGTAGACCGCTGTCCGTCCTGAAGACCCTGACCCATCAGCTGAAGAGATGTGGAACAGCACAACCTGCTGCTGCCTCCACTGGGTCACTGAGTCCTGAACTGGCTGCTCGAGTTGACGTGGTTCTGAAGGAGCTGCAGAGTCTGAACCTGAAGATCAAGTCCAACCTGCAGCTGCTGCAGCCGTACGTCTCCTTCCTCAGGACGGTTCAGCAGGTCAGGTTCTCCTCAGGTCCGTGAGGCGCTGAAGTTAAACTGTGACATTTGATCCTGATGCTGCGGTTGTTTTCTAGGTGGAGGAGCAGATGGAGGAACTGAGAGGGAGCTCCAGGAGGAGGTCAGGTGAAGAAGAGGAGAACATCGAGTCTGCCAACAGTTCCTGGCCACCACTGAAGAAGAAGGAGGAGCAGGAGGAAAAGGAGCAGGTTGACATCTGCTGGCAGGACATGCTACAGAAGCTCCTCACTACTCAGGAACTGGGAAAAAACTATGTCCAAACCATCGTCATGGTAACCAGGACATCAGGAGTCCATGTTTTTGAGCTGAGAGATTTAGATGATCAAATGTCACTGTGTGTGTGTGTGTCAGGTGCTGGGATCAGGCTTGGACCTGCAGTCTCTGGTGTCCGTGGTCCAGCAGACGATCGAGAAGCTCAGCAGAACCGAACAGGAAGTGAAGGAGCTGTGGAGTCAGCAGAGAGTCCAGATCCATCACCACCAGGGGGACATGAAGTCTTACAGGAGGTTCCAGGACAGACTGCTCAAGGTATCAGGTGTCGTGAGGACAAAGGTCCTGAACTCAAACGGATGAGTCCTTTGGAATATTCCTTTGATAATCCATAAATTGTTAAACGTCTGACTCATGACTCACGTCCTCTGAGTGCGTCCTGAACTCACACACTCACTGACTAAATCTACTTGCTGTGTGTCTTCAGAACCTGCAGGACTTGTCCTGTGTCTCTGAGCTGCTGGACTCATGTACCTCAGTGGACCTGGATTCAGACGTGCAGGCCTCCAGGTTGCTGGAGCGCTTCAAACTGGCCAGACCTCATTTTACTGTGAGTGGTGACTCTGCTCTGAGGACGGAGAGGACAGAAAGGACGGAGGGAGAGGACAGAGGGAGAGGACATTGAGGACAGAGAAGACAGAGAATACAATGAGGACTATGTAGACGGTTTGGACTGGTATTTAGTAGCTTCATTACTTTTGTGGTGACGATTGGGCCTGGGTGGATTTTAATTAGGTTTAAGACCAAGGAGGACTGCAATTGTTGAGACCACAGAGTTCTTTTAGATTGTTCTTAGTCTTGGACTATATGGGTCCCAAGTGGGTTTGTCTGTGGTTTCCATGGTGGCCCCACCTTTGTTTGCTTCCCATGTTACTAAAACCATGCGACCTGCATCATTTGCTCTCTTCAAGTCCATGCCCACAAACCCTCATGGGTCCCACGTAGACATGCTGGCTGGGTATCTGGACTCTTTGTGTTTGACCTTTGGTTCTTCTGGATTGGTGGATTTTGGGGATGTCTTTTGTACTCAATAGCATTGGTTCTAGATCTTTGGGTCGACTGGGATTGTGACGGTCAGAATTGTTGGGTTTTTTGGAAAACGGGACAGTGAGGATTCCTGGTATTGGTAGCACTACTGGGTGTTTGGGCCCACAGGGTCTGGGACTCACTGACTCAGGGCCTCTCCATTCTCCAATCACTTAACGTGTTATTAACCCGCTTTGAGCCAGGGGTGCTTTCGGATTACACAGTTTATTCAATCAATGCATAGTAACGCACCACATTTTACGTCCAGTAACGTTAACAGCGTTGTAACGATGGGAAAAGTAATTAGTTAGATTACCCCGTTACTAAAAAAATAACGTTGTTACCAACGCTGTTCTTTTAAACGGCGTTATTCCAAACACTGGTCCACTGACATGATCTGTTCATGAGAACATGGTTCTTCTGGTTCCAGTAAAACCAAAATAAGGGTCCATGTCTGTCCCTCCTGGTGGATGTCCTCACTGGGTCACAGATGTGTTGACCTCTGTACTCAGACACAGAAACTATGAAGTGGTCTTCACCTGATGTTTGATCAGATACACGGTTTTCTTTTGTCCAGCAACTGGACATAGAGGTGGCTGACATGAAGAAGAGCTGGAAGACTGTGAGAGGAGTCCAGCAACATCTGCAGGTGAAGGAGGTGAAGGAGGTGAAGGAGGTGAAGGAGGAGGTGGAGGATCTGGCCAAGCTGCTGAAGCTCCATGAGAAGGTGAAGAGGAAGGTGGAGCAGAGTGAGTTGATCCTGGATCTGACGAGCAGCTTCCATCTCACTGTCCAACAGGTCAGTGCACTTCTATGATCAACCCTGACAGGAAGCAGGGGGGCGGAGTCACTGACTGTGCACTGCCGTTGTTTCCTCTGTGTCCAGCTGGAGGCGCTGTTATACGCTAAGCCTCCAGCTGAGCTGAGTCGAGTCAGAGAAGAACGACAGCTGATCCAGAGTCTGTTTGAGAAGCTTTCAACGCTGAAGACGCACATTTGTGCTGCTGCTGCTGCACACACTGTATGTACACACACAAACACAGTACTCTCTGGTACTGTAGAGCTGCAGTAAAGTTGTGGTTCTGGTCTCAGGTGTCAGGTTTCAGTGTGGAGCAGCTGCAGCGCCGCCTTCTGTCTCTCGAGTCTCTCTGCGCGTCGTGGTTGAACAAAGCCGTTCGTCATGAGGAGATGCTCTGCCTTCTCAATGATGACATCATCCAGGTGAGGTCACAGAGCCACAGTCGTGCTAACGTGATGATGCTAACGTGATGATACTAACGCGATCTTGCTAACATGGTGATGCTAACATGATCATGCTAACAACTGGAAAACAACAACATTAGCTGTTTGTTGTGTTTTATTTCATTTGTTGGATCAAGGATTTATTTTTGTGTTTTTTGCTTCAGTCAAAGATGTTGTGTGATGAGACGCTGGCGCCCTCTGTAGGTGAGAGTGCGTCATCACTGGTTTCTGTGGTGAGTCACTGAACAGCAGCTGCTGCAGGAATGAAAGGGAGAGAGAGAAAGAGAGAGAGAGAGAGCGAGAGAGGCTAAATAAAGGTGGTGGGTATTTCCCATCATGCACCTGGTGCTGTGTGTCAGACTCAGTGACTCACAAACTCAGCTCTGAAGAAAAGTTAAAAGTTGAGTTTTCTTTGACCCTTTGTTTTCACAGAGGCAGACATTTTGTTTTAACCCTCTTATGACATCATGAGAATAATCTGGATTCATTTAGATTCCAGATTTTAGATCACGTTCACTTTCCATATCTGTCAGTTATTTAACTGTTTACTCAGAAGATGACGTCACACACGTGGCGGTGAATCTCATCTGTGATTGGACGCTGGTTCCTCTGAAGTCCGAGAACATGAGATTAAAGCTCTGCTTCTCTGCTTTCATGTATTCATTCATCCATCTTCTACCACTGTATCCCCCACCTGAGGGCCACAGGGGGCGCTGTGCTCATCTCAGCTGACATAGGGAGAGAGGCGGAGTCACAGCCTGACTGACAGATCTAGATATGACAAACAGTCCAGGAGTAATGGTAATGAGATGATTGCATGACGACAGGACGGTCACACTACGGTCACATGACGGTCACATGACGGTCACAGGAGGACAGGACGGTCACATGACGGTCACATGATGGCAGGACGGTCACAGAAGAGTTAGAAACAACAAAAAAACAGTGAAAATATATAAATCAGTTAATAAAAAACCACATTTTCATTTAATTTCAACAAAATTGTATCAACACTCGCATATTAACTTGTGAAAGTGCGACCACATGAACTTGGAGGTTGTCATTTTCCAGTCCTGAGTCAGCGGTTTCAGTCGCAGCGCTCCCTGCAGTTGTAATTCCAAATCTTGAACTCGTTCAAACTCCAAAAAATAAAATGGCGGCTCCAAGTAGCAAATGTTTGCCCCCTACTAGTGTCTGTGGACATGTTTTTATGTACCTGTTCATTGAGTGGACAGCATTAGCTTGCTAGTTAGCAGAATTAGCTAGGATGCTAGGATTAACCACCAGTGTTAAGAAGTTCTGTAAACACTGGAACCAGCTGATCTGGGTTCTTATGAATGATTTACTAAATTAATCTTGTATTTGATCATTTTTTTTAAATAATCTAAACCAGTTTCTGTGATTTTTCAGCTTCTTATATGGGAATATTTTCTGGTCTCTTTGCTCCATAAAAACAAAGAAATCATTGTGGTTTGTGGACAAAAACAAGACGTTTGAGAACATCGTCATTCCCACGTTTGACAAAAGAATCCACAGATGAATCGATTTATGAAAAGAATCTTCAGTCTTAGTCAAACCATGACTCATCCAGGCTCGAGTCCTCTCCTGCAGTTAGGTGACCTTTGACCATCCCAGCTGCTGCAGGAGTAGATTCAGTGTCAGGTGTTTGTTGGTTTCTTGTGGTCCTGGTGCATCAGGATGACTGATGAGCTTCACAGACGTGAACAGGGAATAAGGATTAACTGTTCCTGCTCTGGGTTCTCAGTGCTGAGTCACCGGATGATTTAGAACTTGACCGGTTGTCAGGATCTGATTCTTAGTCTGTAAACAAACCACATACATTTAATATGGAGCTGGTTCCTCCTCCACAGCTGTAACAGCTTCCACTCTTCTTTGAAGACTTTCCTTCAGATTTTCAAGTGAATTTTTCAATGTGAATTTGTGTTCATTCATTCTGTCGAGCACTGATGAGGTCAGACACTGATGTTGGAAGAAAAGGTCTGGATCATAATCTCTGTGCCGGTTCATCCCTAAGGTTCTGGATGGGGCTAAAGGTCAGGGCTCTGTGTGGGGTCAGATAAGTTATTTCACACCAAACTCAAAGTCCACCCATGTCTTTATAGTCCTTGCTTTGACACAGTCGTGTTGGAGCAGAAAAAAAACTTCCAAAACATCTCTATACGATTGTCCTTCATTAGAGAGAAGAAGCACCTGGATTCCATGGTGAACTTTACCTGCTCGTCATAGATTGGGTCCCATCATCGGAAACGCCTGGTTCATCTGGATCAAAAACCCTGGATTCTGTTCTTCTCAACATTCACGACCTGTTCACTCTGTCATGATCTGGATTTACCTCCAAACCAAGTTTGTTCTTTTGTTTATTCAGACAAGGAGACCAGAGTGAGTACTGAATTCCACCAACAATGAAACAAGATAGCTTTTCTCCTCATGGATCTCCTGCAGCTGCTAAGGGTTATATACTACCTCAAATGAGGTATTGTAGTTCTGATACTACGTGTTAATCTCTTCAGGATCTGCTGATTGTTCTCGTATTGTCTACTGTTGGTTCTTCTCAGGTTCTCCTTCTGTGGTCTTTCTAAATCAACTTTGGTAGTTTGTGGACTGTTGTGGTGATTGTGTTTCCACACACTCTTAGTAAGTCACCTGTCGAGTGAATTGTTGGACACTTCCTGTTTTTCCTGCCACATTTGGGTAACCTTTGCTACTTTCACAATCCTCTTTCTCGCTCCTTGTCCTGGGTTTCCCCTGACGACTCAGAGGTCTGAGGTCTGCCTCCTCTGACTTCACACTCCCCTGTGTCTGTCTGCGTCTCTCAGCTGTCTTTAGCTGACAGATCAGTCACCTGACACCGCTATTCCCCCTGTCCCAACCAGAAATGTCCCGCTGGATTTAGACCCTCCTGCTCTAAAAATACCCTCAGCTAAGTCCGTCCACATGCAGCCGCGTCAATGCTGAGCTGAAGCTCGGATAAAGCTCAGATAAAGCTCGGCTAAAGCTCGGCTAAAGCTCAGCTTAAGCACGGCTAACACAGCTCTGACCTAAGATGAAGAAGATAAATAATGTTTTTTACTGTGTTAGCAGCATTAGCATGGCTTTAGCAATGGAAACTGATGACCATGAACTAGCGCTGAGCTGATTTGATACGTGGTTTGGGTCAGATGTTTTCATACAACGTTTTGACCAGAGAAATGTTAAATATGACAAATGTTTCAGTAAACACAGGCAACACGGAGTCATGTGACCTGGATGTTAGTGAGGCCACGCCTTTGGTACATGACGGGTTGTGATGTTGGTATTGAATCTTGGTCATGAAGTGATGACTCGGAGGATCCATGATGTCATTAATCTTCATTCAGAGGAGACCATAACTTTTTGGGAAATACCAAAAGTCAGTAGGGTCCACCCTCTGTGGTCCCCCGACTGTAACCCAAACCTTCTTCTTCTTCTGTGGTTTCCAGGCTCAGCTGATTGACTTCCTGTTTTGTCTCTTTTCAGCTGCGTGACTCCTTTAAGGAGCTGAAGAAGAAGTTTAGCAACCTGAAGTTTAACTACCTGAAGAGGAACGACCGAGGCAGGAACCTGAAGGTCGCGAGGAACCAGCGGCAGCAGGTGGAGATGTACGAGTACAAGCTGCAGGTAAATGTCCACCTGTCTTCTGTCCACTCTGTGTCTAGGTGTTCTTACTCCCTCTGATCCTGATCTGGTCCTGCAGGTTCTCAGGAAGCGACTGCAGGGTGTGATAGCACGGCTGGGGTCAGAGGTCAAGGAGGGGGGCGTGGCCCGGGAGACGGAAAATGCTTTGAATCAGCTGGAGAGGCAGATGGTGGAGTTTGAGCGAAGCGTCCGTGAACACCAGAAAACTCTGGACATGAGCTGCAGACTGCAGGAAGCCATGGAGGAGGTGACCTTCACTCATCAGTTCATGCGTGATCACATGATCACGTCAGCGACGCCACATTCACGCTGCGTCTTCTTCCATCAACAGTATCAGTTCTGGTGTGAGGACGCGAGTGCCACCATCGCCCGCGTGAGCAAGTTTTCCTGCGAGTGTTGCAGCACAGACGCCGTGGCTGTTCTTCACCGACAGTTTGAGAAGTTTGTGTGGCCGACGGTTCCTCAGCAGGAGGAGAGGATCGTGCAGATCACAGAGCTCGCCGTCAGACTGCACGGTGGGTGGCAACAAACACATGGAGCGGACTTTTAGCAGATTTAGCTCCTAGCTACATGGAAATGGAACGATTTGGAAAAGGTTTCAGAAAATGTTTTCATCCACAAGGAAATGACTCTGAAACTCTCAACAGGCAGTTGGAGTGAATTTAGCATCAGGCTAACGCCTTGATTTTTTTCGCTGAGTCATTGTCAACCAGGCTGAAATGTCACTTAACTGTTAAACTTCACCATTCTGTGTATAACTGTATTAGCATGTATTAGCATGCTATGCTAGTAAAGTGCTACAGCCGAGTCACAAAACACTCAAAGCACAATTTCTCCAAAACAGAGCAAACGCGGATGGATTTTGTCAACTTATCCATGTTTTCATCTTTATTTGCAAGAACAAGTTGCTCGAATGCAAATTCTGTCAAAACAGTGTGGATACATGCTCTTGTTTACATATTTACCATGCATCATGTAGACTTAGCACAGAGTTAGCATCACTTCATGTGTGTGTGTTTCAGGGTGGAGGAGGGCGGAGGTTCTGAGAAGACGGTCAGTAAACACTCAGAGATGATGCGCCCATTAAAAGCTGAGTGATGACCTGATGCAGCTGGAGGTCAAACTGAAGGTACAGACGCACACACACCTAAACATCCTCTAATCATCTGCAGGCTTCACACAGGCCCTTGAAATCCTGGAGTTTGTTTTGATTTGAAATTTTGAAATTTGATGCTCTTTTAAACTGTAAATTGTCATTTTTGTTGCTTAGATTCCTTTCATTAAATCTGTGTGTTTGAGTTTGTGAGTGAAAACTGCTCTGTTAGTGTTTTCAGCTGCAGAAAGATGAAGAAGAAGAAGTGAAGGAGGAGACACAGGAGAAAGAAGTGAAGGAGGAGACACAAGAGAAAAAGGAAGGAAGGAGAGACACAAGAGAGAGAAAGAAGTGAAAGAGGAGGAGGAGACACAAGAGAAAGAAGTGAAGGAGGAGACACAAGAGAAAGAAGGAAAGAGGAGACACAAGAGAAAGAAGTGAAAGAGGAGACACAAGAGAAAGAAGTGAAAGAGGAGACACGAGAGAAAGAAGTGAAAGAGGAGACACACGAGAAAGAAGTGAAGGAGGAGACACAAGAGAAAGAAGTGAAGGAGAGACAAGAGAAAGAAGTGAAAGAGGAGACACAAGAGAAAGAAGTGAAAGAGGAGACACGAGAGAAAGAAGGAAGGAGGAGACACAAGAGAAAGAAGTGAAAGAGGAGACACGAGAGAGAAAGAAGTGAAAGAGGAGACACGAGAGAAAGAAGTGAAGGAGGAGACAAGAGAAAGAAGTGAAGAAGACACAAGAGAAAGAAGGAAGGAGGAGACACAAGAGAAAGAAGTGAAAGAGGAGACACAAGAGAAAGAAGTGAAAGAGGAGAACAGAGAAAGAAGTGAAGGAGGAGACACAAGAGAAGTGAAGGAGGAGACACAAGAGAAGTGAAGGAGGAGACACAAGAGAAAGAAGTGAAGGAGGAGACACAAGAGAAAGAAGTGAAAGAGGAGACACGAGAGAAAGAAGTGAAGGAGGAGACACAAGAGAAAGAAGGGAAGGAGGAGACACAAGAGAAAGAAGTGAAGGATAAAGATAAAGATGGAGAGAAAGAGAACAAGATGAAGGAAAACCAAAAGAAGAAGAAGAAGGAGGAGGAGGAGGTTGAGAACATCAGCTCACAGGAGGCTGTTGACATGGTAACAACAATCACATGACCTGTAGATAAACATAAACATGAGATAAGATTCTTCTCTGACCTGTGATCCCAGCAGGAACTGAAGGAGACAGGCCACACCCCCGAGCTGACCACCGAGCATGATGGGAGGGAGGTTCGAGTCAAGAGGGAGACTGCGGCCAATAGGAAGCCTCCGTTCCAGAAGAGCCGCAGTCGGGAGTTTGACAGAGAGACGCTCGTCTCAGAGAACAGGTACACACACACACACACACACAAGTGGACTTTGGTGTGGGAGAGTGAGTGCTTTACAAACTCCTTGCTCAGTGGTACCACAGCCTTTTGACTTAACGGGGATTTGAACCGGCAACTTTTTGGTTATAATCCCAGTTCCCTCTCCACTTGTCCATGGGCTATAAAGATAAAGTGAAACTCTGTTGTCTCTGTTTCAGACAACACTCGGAGAGGTTCACCTCCTCCTACAGCTCCTCCCAAACCCACAGCTTCTCCTGCTCCCCGGTGGAGACCAACCGAGTGGTAAGTTCTGACGTTCAGAAAGAGTTGTTTTCGATCATCTTTTATTCATTTATTATTTTACCCAGTTTGCACCAGGAGGGGACCTGTTGGAGGCGGAGCTCCTGCTCCAGGAAGTAACGTCAGAGGATTTGTTTTTCACTGATGAGTATGAGTGTCCGTCACCTGACGACATTTCCCTCCCGCCGCTGGCAGAGACACCGGAGTCCGGGATGGTCCAGTCAGACACTGAGGAGGGCTTTTGTTTCCACAGCAACCAACAGAACCACGTCCAGTCAGGGCAGAGCGGGTCTGGTTCTGCTGCTGGTGCTGTCCAACAACACAGAGAGTCCTGCTCGACAAAGGGTTGTTCAACTCCACCTGTCACTCTTCACTGTAACACTAGGTCTGTTCATGTGGGCCCCATAAGGGTTACATTTGGGTCCGGGTTTGTCCGTGGGTTCCAGATTCAATATTTTTTCCCTGTCTTGTTACAGGTTCAGATCAGAGTCCATTTCTTTTGTCCAGAGTCCACTGACAGTTCCTGCTCCAAGTTTCCTTAGAAGCAGCCTGAGGACGGAAGAGACCACAGTCAATAAATTCTCGGACACTGCTGACCAATCCCTCACCACCGCTGAACCAGACCCAGTTCACAAGGATAATGCTACAGATAGCAGTTCCAACAAAGACGACGTTTTCCCGGAAACAGAGCCTCAGGTGATTCCAGGTAACCAGGGTAACAACACCATAAAGGTCTCGATCAAAAATGAGACCCTGCCACAGGTTGATACTGTTCCCCATCCTGCAGCACTCAGTCAGATCCACATACCTCCCAAGTCCACTTATGGTCAAGTCCAAACCTTAAATGATGTCCA
>NW_025321199.1:0-6963 GCF_019176455.1 Solea senegalensis | reverse complement strand
CAAATAAAGAATTATAAGTAAATTCCATCTTTACACTCTTCATGTTCAGAGTGGAAACTGGATTGACTATGACTCTGTAAACCAAACACTTTCCTGCACCAAATTCCATAGAGAAAAACAGCGATTTTACAGACGTAGATGTTATCAGGTGCAGATGTTATCAGGTGTAGATGTTATCAGATGTAGATGTTATCAGGTGTAGATGTTATCAGGTGTAGATGTTATCAGTGCGGATACATCGTGGGTGCAGATGTTATCAGGTGTAGATGTTATCAGGTGTAGATGTTATCAGGTAGATGCCATCAGATGCAGATGTTATCAGATGTAGATGTTATCAGGCGCAGATGTTAATAAGTGTAGATGTTATCATAGGTGCAGGTGTTATCAGATGTAGATGCCATCAGACGTGATGTCAGGTGTAGATGTTATCAGGTGTAGATGTTATCAGATGCGGATGTTATCAGGTGCAGATGTTATCAGGTGCAGATGTTATCAGTGTAGATGCTATCAGGTGTAGATGTTACCGCGCAGAGGTACCGCGGTGTAGATGTTATCAGGTGTTATCAGATGTAGATGTTAATATCAGATGCAGATGTTATCAGGTGTAGATGTTATCAGGTGTAGATGTTATCAGGTAGATGTTATCAGGTGCATGTTATCAGATGTAGACGCGTTATCAGGTGATGTTATCGTAAGTGCAGATATCAGGTGTAGATACGTGTAGATGCTATCAGGTGTAGATGTTATCAGGTGTAGATGTTGTCATCAGGTGCAGTGTTAGATGTAGATGTTAACAGATGGTAGATGTGTTATCAGGTGTAGATGTTATCAGGTGTAGATGTTATCAGATGGCAGGTGTTATCAGGATGTAGATGTTATCAGGTGTAGATGTTATCAGGTGTAGATGCTATCAGGCGTAAGATGTTATCAGATGTAGATGTTATCAGGTGTAGATGTTATCAGGATGTAAAGATGTTATCAGGTGTATGCTATCAGTGTATGGCGTTATCAGGTGGTATTAGTCAGATGCAGATGTGTTATCAGGTGCAGATGTTATCAGATGCAGATGTTATCAGGTGTAGATGTTATCAGACGCAGATGCGCCATCAGGTGCAGGTGTTATCAGATGTAGATGTTATCAGGTGTAGATGTTATCAGGTGTAGATGTTATCAGATGTAGATGTTATCAGGTGTAGATGTTATCAGGTGTAGATGTTATCAGATGTAGATGTAGATGTAGAACAAAGACATCAGCACGAAAGGTTCAAAGACGTATTTGTGCGTCCGTTAATAAGTCACATCATTTTGTGTCATTTCATGTGACGTTATTTTTTTAAGAGACTGTTGGAATTATAAAAAGCAGTAAATACACATGACAAATGTGCTTCCACCGCATCTGTGTTGGCCTGCGATCCCTGACAGCCGCTCCTCTGCGAGTGCATCTCCCTCACCCACATCATCATCTCGCACCGCTGACACCGGCGTATCTCGCGCCGATCATAAGTCACAGGCAAATGACCCAGATCCTCCGCAGCGAGACAGGAAACCTCCACGGGGCCTGTAAGCTGTGTCATTACACCGTGTCATCTTTATGGCACGGAGCAAAGCCCGGCTCTCTAATTACATTCTGCCTACTTCATTTAAAGCAGACAGCGACGGAGCAGCAGGTAAACAATGCATTAAGAATGGAGCGCTCTCCTCCTGCTCCACGGACGCTGGTGTTGTTCTGCTGCCGGCTGTCGTTCTCCTTGTTGTAAAAACCTGTGGGAGCAGAGACAGCAGAGGTTCTCCTGAACCTCCAGCCTCCTCTTCCCTCCTCTGCAGCCTGTCCCTCAGAAGGACTTATGAAGGTGAGTGGCTGTGTGACAGGCCGGGGAGCATAAAGAAGACAAACCGGGGATAAAAAATTAAATAAAAAGTAGCTGTCTTAAAGCGTAATTGCACTTCTTTGCTGAGCATGCTCTCAGATATATGAACCTGATTTACTGTCGGCGCTGCTGCCACAAATCAGAGGGCCCCTCTGAGAAACACTCGTGCTATGAAATTGTTTAATCTCATCAAGTTCTGCTTTCACAGCAGGCCATAAATCACATAGTCTTTGTTATCATAGACCTCCATGAGCGCCTCTGAGGCAGGCAATGGATCGTGGGTATATATAATCTTGACTGCGCAAACAGCAGGGTCTGAGCGACCTGAAATACTTTCATATTAGCCGCGGTGCAGCTGGCGGAACACAAGCGCCCTGATGGATATCTCATTTCCTGCGCTCCGCATCCATTTCCAGCAAATTATTACTGCATAAATTTCTTGTCAACAGAAAACGGCCAATTAATTAAGTTAAAAATGCACTCGTGATCACATTTACACGGCGAAACAGGAGAGCGGGGCAATTTTCCACTGAGTGAATTTACCGCAGGGGTCACCGTAATGAATGATTTTTAAACTTTGTCGTAAAAGTTGCAGACAGGCCAATATCTACACAGGAGCCGCGGCGCGGATCTAACCCGTGACACATTTGCATAAAGAATATTTATGTGGAAATGCTAGAGGACGGCGGCCAGGGCGCAGGAAATAAAGTTTACAACTGCAAAACAAAATGCACGCCAACCTCTGCCCCGCGAGTATTTCATCAACGGAGACGCAGGAAGGATTGGATGGAGATCATGGAGGCAACCTTTTGCCATTTAAGATACAGAATGTACACATTTAAGAGAGCTGAATGAATTATTCATCATGTGTGAGGTTGGGTGTTTGCGGAGGGGGGGCGGGGAGCAGCACGCGGGGGGGGCGGCGGGTAGGAGGCTGTTTATTCAGCTTGGGCAGTTTATCAGACGTTGAGGATCCCACGGCTAGGGATGAGCTCGTAGATTTATCTGTGTTTGGGCTCCAAAGCCGATAAATCAAAGGGTGTAATCATGCTCGGTGTGGCCCGGCTGTGACCCCGGACTGAACTAATGACACTGTGATATCTGAGACCCCTCTTCCTGTTCCTGGGTTAGGCCCCTAGGTTTTAGTCCCTTGTCAAACAAGAAGCTAATTTAAGACACAGAGAAAACGAGTCCCTTCGTCGACGTCACTCTGTCCTGTTTACACCAGTGTCTCCTGAACTTTTTATATGGACACCTGCGTTTAAAAGATGACAAACCATCACCAAATTCACACGTCACTACTTTTACTGCCATTGCTGTAACGGCTAATGTTGTTTTGAAGAGCTAAACCAGCTTTTCCTGGAGATAAATGTTTCATAAATGAATCACAACTTACACTCGTGTTCACCCTCATGCTAGCTAATCCCACAAGTAACTTTATGTTGAGTATATTTTGTAAAATGTTGTGTTTCATTGACACAGCTGGAGTCACTTCACATGTATCCTCATGCTAGCTTAAGTCAGAGACAACAGTTTGGTTAAATTAGCTGCTAAATTTACTTCACTTTAACTTGTTTGTTTTATCAACAAAGCCTTGTTCATGCTGGGCTAACCTTAAAGGTGATTTATAAGGGTTTATTTATTAAAGTAGCAGAGTTCACATCCATTCTCAAGCTAGCTTACTCTCATTTCACAGTTTAGCTAACTTTAGCTAACTTTACTCTGCATTAAATAAACAAAACAGGAGCTGGCTTACATTTTCTTTAAATGTTGTGTTACATTAAAAAAAAAACCCATTGTAAGTTCATGTTATGCTAGCTGACCTCACAGGTAGTAGTTTGGCTAACTTTAGCTGCACCACACCAGGACTTTCCTTACATCCACTCTCATGCTGGCTTAGGTGATTAGCTAACATCAGGTACAGTTTGCGACACTCTTGTTTCTTGCAATGGCGACAGACAAACAGCCACAAACCATTTTAGCAAGTAGTATAGCTGTAGCGAGTTCTTTAACTTTCCTTACATCCACCCTCATGCTAGCTGAATCTCACAGGTGGTAGTTTGGCTAACTTTAGCGGCACTTTGTTTGGTTTTCTTAACAAAAGAGGACTTTCGTTCAATCAATCATCAATCCTCAAGCTATCTTACCTTAACAGGTGATTAGCTAACTTAAGGTACAGTTTGTTCATCATGGCGTGGAACGGCTTGATTCAGTACGCATTTTTTTTGCATTTCCATTAGCAATAGTATCTTGCTGATGTGGCACAGCCCACATCCTGACTACTAAGTAAAGGTACTGTTCGCAATCGAAACGTGAGCCTGAGGGCTTTACCGTTCCAAATGGTTCCATACTAAACCGAGCCATCAGTATCAAGCTGTAGGAACTGTAAACTCCGTCATGTGACTCAAAGATCAAAGTTCAGTAAATTGTTGACAAAAACTATCTGCACATTTATTTGGCGACCCTCCAAAGCAACAAAAACTCTCTCACCAACCATCTGCGCGTCCTGACAGGGACACACAGCGTCTCTACAGCGACTCAGCAGACGACTGTGCGACGTTGTTTTCGTCAAACAATAGAAATACGTATCGATTGCGGGACGTACACACGGCAAGTTCCCAAAGCCAGCGATCACAACAGCGTTATGTAAAAAGATAGAGCCGCTCGTGTTCCCCTCCCACGGCAGAGGCTTTCTCCTGGACTGAGCGCGCTCTGATTTATCATGTCTTCTGCGAGCAGGCTGTCCGCTGATTAAGCCAGTGGAACTTTGTTTCACTCTCCTCTCTCTTTAATCTGTCTCTCAGCGAGATAAATTAGCCAGTGCCATGCCAGCTCCCTCTCTCTTTACCTCCCCCGTCTCTTCCTCTCCCTGTTTATCTTCTCTGTCTGTCACACACTGGGAGGAGAGCAGACACATCTGCTGCTGCAGGAGATAGCACCGGGGCTACATCCCTGGTCAGATTTGGCCCAGAGTGTCTGTGACTGAGGACGAGAGAATGAGTGTATTTTTCCTCCTCTCTTTTCTCTCCTTGACAACACCCTGTCAAACAGTCTCCCTCTGCTTGGCTGCATTTATGCTCTTTGTTGTCGGCGTATAAATCTGAGAGTATTTATGATCTGCAATCCCCATTCTTAGTCCTTTAATGGCGACACGTTTGTGGGTGAATTAAAGCGGGGTTTTATTCACTAGGCTGCGGGCCAGAGCGAGGCCTGGGCGCCTCTGCCTGTGAATGTTTTCCCCGTCTCTCTCCACTCTTTGCTCGGCGGTAAATCACACTCATTGTCAGGCGGCGCTTAGTTAGTGTGCGTCATCGGGGAGAGCAGGAAGCACCGGACATAATTCTGTCCTTCAGTGGAATTTATCGTATCGGTAGCTTTGTAATCTCTGCCCCGTAAATTACGGCGGCTGACAGAGAAGAATTTGGTTCTGAAGGTGGTGTTCATCAAAGCTTCTTTTGGGCCAGTGATTGACCTTATCTTCCCCCCGAGGTTAACGCTCTCATGTGCAGCCACGAGATGAAATACGAACCCGTCAAAAATCATTGTGACTGTTTGTTAGGAACGTGAAAAAATACAAAAACTTTCCCTCACAACTAAACTGTCTTCAACCTGATCCAGGTACAGTTAAGGCTGCATCCACTCTGCTGTGTTTTGGTTTGAAAATGTGTGAAATCTGATTGTCCACATTTTCGAGTGTAGAAAAAAGAGGTTTGAAAACTGCTGCTGGCTTTATTTTGAAAAGTACAGAGCTGCGTTTTACTTTAAAAACCTTAACCTAAAAACCGTCATTCACTTCCTGGTAACCAATCAAAGATCTGTGGATGAAAAGTTCTGTAAACACTTTTTGTTTAAGAGGGTAAAATGAGGCCCATTTCTAGGAAGTTTTTCTTATTTTTTGCATAAAATCAAAAACAAATTTGGTACGTTTTGAATGATAAAAACAATGTTTTAGTATTACAAACATGCACACAACAATTGATGATTGTTGTGTGTGCAAATATAAATAAAAATACAATCAAATAATATAAGAAATGTAATGTCATACAAATAATAAATTATACAAGGTATAAATTAATCTTAATCAAATAAAGGAAGACTAATTTAAAGTAAAACAATCATACACAACGGAATTTTATGCCTGAAATAAGCACAACAGTTTTGTTTAGTTTTTCCTGGTTTTAAGAAACACTGGCTAGTTTTAAGTTTTCTAGCCAAGCAAAAATGTCCCAATGGTAGATTATTATTCTTAAAGCAAGACATTTTTTAAAAATACATCTGAGAATATTTGACTTACTTTTAGTCATGCTGTTTTTGCAGTGCAAACAGAAAACCCAGCTCTCGCTTATATATATATATATATATATATATATATATATACATATATATATATATATATGTATGTGGTTGTGCCTGTACATGATCATGTGACTTAGGTTTTCAGGATGCAGATGACTTCTTATATGCCAGCTGAAACACTTAACAGGACTTAACTGGAATTTAAATTTAAAAAAAAAACATGTTTTTTTTTTAAACAAAAACATAGTCATTTGGATACAGCCTTGTAGATATTTTAAAAACCACCATACTCTGGTATTCAGGGTTTAAAACAAACGTCTTCATAGTGACGTAAAAACACATGTGAACAGACACAGTGTTTCCAGGGAAAGAATTTGTCGTACGTCAAAGAATAACAGCATTTAAGGAGAAATATATGTTCCTTATGAGACGTAATCTTTTCAAGAATGTACTTCACTTTTGCATCACAGATTTTTGTGAGGCAGGGCTGGAAAAACAGGTCAAAAATAATTTAAAAAAAATAAAGAATGGGAAAGAGAGAGAGAAGAATCAGTTCTAGGACGTGACCTTGCACAGCCGTTTTATTTCAGGTGAAACGTATAAGGCCTAACACAAGGGCACTGCTGCAGCATCTGCTTTGCAGATAGTGAACTTGGCTCCCTTTTCCACGCCAGCAGATATAAATCAGACGAGGCATCTCAATGCTAGGGCCTGACTTCTAGAGGCCAACAAATCTTTAACATGAGATTAAGGCCTCAGCGGAGTCATCTATCACCGGGTGATGGAGGAAAATATCACA
>NW_025321198.1:0-16611 GCF_019176455.1 Solea senegalensis | reverse complement strand
CTCATAACAACATTAACGATCTCTGAAGTACAGAATCTCAGCAGGTCCACAACTCACAACAACATTAACGATCTCTGAAGTACAGAAGTTCAGCAGGTCCACAACTCAGGTTCTTACCGAGAGAGACACTGAGCGCCGGCGCCACCAGAACCTTCTTCTTCTTCTGCGGCCGTGTCAAGCTCAGACTGGTGGGCGGGGCTAAAACAGGAGATAAAAAATGATAATCATGATTCTTACATTTATTTGCAGTTTATTTACAGTTTATTTGCCATTTATTTATAGTTTAATTGCAGTTTTATTGCAGTTCATTTGCAGTTTATTTGCCTTTTTGCAGTTTGTTTACAGTATAATTGTAGTTTATTTACAGCTTAATTGAAGTTTATTTACAGTTTATTTGTGTTTAATTACAGTTTTATTGCAGTTAATTTACTACTTGTCTATTTATAGTTTATTTGCCATCTATGTGCAGTTTATTTACAGTTTCATTGCAGTTTATTATTTATTTATATATATATGTATATATATATATACATATATATGTATACATATATATGTACATATATATGTATACATATATATGTACATATATATATATATATATATATATATATATATATATATATATATATATATGTATATACATATATGTACTTATACTTGAGTACTTCCAATATGCGAGTACATCTTTGCGTATTTGGTTATTGACAAACAGCCTAAGTCTCTGTTCCTCTTACCTGCTGCCAGGGCAACAGTGTTTTTTGTCCGCCGATTCCCTGTGTCCTCCTCTTCTTCCTCTGAAGACGATGAAGAATAGAATTATTTACAATTCACTTCCTGGTTTCTCCTCAGCAAGTGATGTCACACAGTTTCCTGCTACACAAAATGCAACATAAACACATTTTTTAAATTCATGAAATCATAAATGAATAAAACAGAAGATTTCTGGACCTGGTTGATGAGCAGAGTTAACCGTCATGTGACCAGCAGTGTCAGTCATCATCCTGTTGGAGGAGCTGATGTATTTGTCTGTCAAACAGTTTATTTACAGTTTATTTGCAGTTTAATTGCAGTTTTATTGCAGTTCATTTGCAGTTTATTTACAGTTTATTTGCTTTTTTGCAGTTTATATGCCATTTAATTGCAAATTATTTGCAGTTTATTCACAGTTAATTTACATTTTAATTGCCGTTATTTACAGTTTATTTGCCGTTTATTGCAGTTTTATTGCAGTTCATTTGCCGATTATTTGCCTTTGTTCAGTTTATTTACAGATTATTTGCCTTTTTTGCAGTTTAATTGCAATTTATTTGCACTTTAATAGCAGTTTATTTACAGTTTATTTACAGTTAATTTGCTGTTTAATTGCAATTTATTTGCAGTTCATTTGCCGTTTAATTACAGTTTATTTACAGTATAATTGTAGTTTATTTACAGCTTATTTGCAGTTTATTTGTGTTTAATTACAGTTTTATTGTAGTTTATTTGCAATTTATTAACAGTCAAGCTCAGACTGGTTGGCGGGGCTAAAACAGGAGGCTAAAAATGATAATCATGATTCTTACATTTATTTGCAGTTTATTTACAGTTTATTTGCCATTTATTTATAGTTTAATTGCAGTTTATTTACGGTTTAATTGCCTTTTTGGAGTTTATTTGCAGTTCATTTGCAGTTTATTTACAGTTTATTTGCCTTGTTGCAGTTTATTTACAGTTCATTTGCCTTTTTGCTGTTTATTTACAGTTTATTTGCCGTTTAATTACAATTTAAAGGCTTGACACTCTATCATCCCTCTCGTCCTCTTCCAAATCCACAAACTCCAGGAGACCACTTGTAAAGTTAAATTCTTTACTTTTCGTCAAAAAAGGTGATACAAAACAAAATCTTTTCCACTTTCAAAGTAATAAAAATCAATATACAGAGTTAACATCATTAGTTTCATTATCAAAGCCATCAACCTGTCAGTTAGATCCTATCCCGACCAAACTGTTTAAAGATGTGTTTGCTTTAATTAACAGCTCTATATTAACTCAAATTAATCTAACCTTATTAACTGGATATGTACCCCAAACGTTTAAAATAGCAGTTATTAAACCCCTTCTCAAAAAAGCGACCCTTGACCCAGATATTATAGCTAATTACCGACCTATATCTAATCTTCCCTTTGTTTCTAAAATCTTAGAAAAGGCAGTTGCTAGTCAATGATGTGAATATTTGCGCATTAATGGCCTGTTTGAAGATTTTCAGTCAGGTTTTAGATTAAACCATAGCACAGAAACAGTACTAGTTAAAGTTAGTAACTCAGATAATGGTCTAGTTTCTTTACTTGTCCTGTTAGATCTTAGTGCTGCATTTGACACCATTGATCATGATATTCTACTGCAGAGATTGGAGCAGACTCTTGGGATCACAGGTGCTGCCCTCTGCTGGTTTAAATCATACTTATCTGATAGATTCTAGTTTGTTCATGTTAATGATAAAACCTCACTATAAACAAAAGTTAATTGTGGAGTTCCACAAGGCTCAGTGCTTGGCCCTATACTTTTTACCTTATATACAGTGGGTACGGAAAGTATTCAGACCCCTTTAAATTTCTCACTCTTTGTTTCATTGCAGCCATTTGCTAAAATCATCATTTTATTTCTCATTAATGTACACTCAGCACCCCATCTCGACAGAAATGTAGAAATTTTTGCAAATGTATTATAAAAGAAAAACTGAAACATCACATGGTCATAAGTATTCAGACCCTTTGCTGTGACACTCATATTTAACTCACATGCTGTCCATTTCTTCTGATCCTCCTTGAGATGGTTCTGCTCCTTCATTGGAGTCTAGCTGTGTTTAATTAAACTGATTGAACTTGATTAGGAAAGGCACACACCTGTCTATATAAGACCTTACAGCTCACAGTGCATGTCAGAGCAAATGAGAATCATGAGGTCGAAGGAACTGCACAAGGAGCTCAGAGACAGAATTGTGGCAAGACACAGATCAGGCCAAGGTTACAAAAAAAAATCTGCAGCACTCAAGGTTCCTAAGAGCACAGTGGCCTCCATAATCCTTAAATAGAAGACGTTTGGGACGATCAGAACTCTTCCTAGACCTGGCCATCCAGCCAAACTGAGCAATCGTGGGAGAAGAGACTTGGTGAGAGAGGTAAAGAAGAACCCAAAGATCACTGTGGATGAGCTCCAGAGATGCAGTAGGGAGATGGGAGAAAGTTCCACGAAGTCCACTATCACTGCAGCCCTCCACCAGTTGGGGCTTTATGGCAGAGTGGCCCCACAGAAGCCTCTCCACAGTGCAAGACATATGAAAGTCTGCATAGAGTTTGCCAAAAAACACATGAAGGACTCCCAGACAATGAGAAATAAGATTCTCTGGTCTGATGAGACCAAGATCGAACTTTTTGGCGTTAATTCTAAGCGGTATGTGTGGAGAAAACCAAGCACTGCTCATCACCTGCCCAATACTATCCCAACAGTGAAACATGGTGGTGGCAGCATCATGCTATGGGGGTGTTTTTCAGCTGCAGGGACAAGACGACTGGTTGCAATTGAAGGAAAGATGAATGAGGCCAAGTACAGAGATATCCTGGAAGAAAACCTCTTCCAGAGTGCTCAGGATCTCAGACTGGGCCGAAGGTTTACCTTCCAACAAGACAATGACCCTAAGCACACAGCTAAAATAACGAAGGCGTGGCTTCGGAACAACTCTGTGAGCAAAGGGTCTGAATACTTATGACTTTTTCTTTTTCTGTCAAGATGGGGTGCTGAGTGTACATTAATGAGAAATAAAATTAACTTTTTTGATTTTAGAAAATGGCTGCAATGAAACAAAGAGTGAAAAATTTAAAGGGGTCTGAATACTTTCCGTACCCACTGTATGCTTCCTCTAGGGAACATTATTAGAAAGCACAACATACACTTTCATTGTTATGCAGATGACACACAGCTATATTTATCAATGAGGCTGGATGAAATGAATCAGGTTGTTCAACTCCAGGAATGTCTCAGAGACATTAAGTCCTGGATGACCTGTAACTTTCTACTTTTAAACTTTTATACTCGGCCATAAACACCTCAGAGAAAAACTTTCTGATCACATTGTCACTTTAGGTGATATCACCATGGCTTCCAGTTCCACTGTGAGGAACCTTGGAGTTACTTTTGACCAGGAAACATTATACGAAACATTCTGTCTTTACAGGATGCTGAAAAACTAGTTCATGCTTTTGTTGATCTAGATTAGATTACTGTAACTCCTTATTATCAGGACGTTCCAACAAGTCTGTTAGAACCCTTCAGTTCATTCAAATGCACAACTTCTGACAGGAACTAGAAAGAGAGACCACATAACTCCAGTGTTAGCTTCTCTACACTGGCTCCCCGTACAGTTTAGAATTCAATTTAAAATTCTACTCCTCACGTACGTAGGTGGAGCCTCTCTCTGTATTTAAAGTTAAACTTAAAACTTTCCTTTTTGATAAAGCTTATAGTTAGAGCTGGTTCAGGGAAACCTGGACCATCTCTTAGTTATGCTGCTATAGACCTAGACTGTTGGGAGATTTTCCTGTGGTACACGCACATTCACTCTCTCACACTCAGGATTTGATTATGACTTTTTATTAGGGTTCGAGCAACAAGGTTGCAAGAACCCTATTGAAACTGGAAGGATTATTATTATTATTAGGGTTCGAGCAACAAGGTTGCAAGAACCCTATTGAAACTGGAAGGATTATTATTATTATTAGGGTTCGAGCAACAAGGTTGCAAGAACCCTATTGAAACTGGAAGGATTATTATTATTATTATTATTATTATTATTATTATTCCCCCAAATGAATCGCATTTTTGAGGCCTTTCCCATACCCCAAAACTCACAGACATCAATCGTGGTGTAAATTTACGTCTGAAAAAGGTTCGGGGAATGTGCGTTGAAAATTGAATGTGGGAGGGGCCAATAAGTGCGGCGCCACCTGTCCAAATTCACCATGACCAACACAAATATCGCACATGCACGAAATTCGGTACACATGTGTAGTGGGTCAGGATGAAGAAAAAATTACATTATGACCATGATCCAAACCCAACAGGAAGTCCGCCATCTTGGGTTGACTGGCGATTTTTTGGCGATTTTGGCGAATTCGCAGCAATGGTATTTGAACTAACTCCTCCTAGAGTTTTCGTGCGATCACCTTCAAACTTGGTGAGGTCCCTGTGGACCAGTTGAGGAGCTCACGGTATCAAAAGTTTTTTCAAATGTCGCATGGCGCGCGAGATAGGGGGCGGCAAAGTTCGTGATGATTCTGATGTTTCGCATCAGAAAAACAAAACTCTTATAACTTTGCGATGGAAGGTCCGATCCGAACCAAACTTGCTACCATTGATGATGGGCCATGGCTGAAGACGTCTATGAAAAAACGGTGAAGTTTGAAAACAGCGCCTCCTTGTGGTGAAAGAAAATACACCAAAAAAAAGTTTTTTTACGATTTCGGGAATAACTTTTACACAGATAGTCGTACCGCACTCAAAATTGGTGACAACAGTCAAAACACATGGTAGATGATGCGTGATCAATATGACGACAAATCGTTTAACGGTGTTGCCATGGCAACGACGCAAAGTCGGATTTTTGGGACAAAAAATCAAACTGCTACAACTTCGCAAATCCTGGTCCAATCTGAACCAAACTTGCTAGGATTGATGACAGTCCGGCCCTAAAGACGTCTATATGAAAATATTCAATTTCGAAAACAGCGCCCCCTGGTGACAGCAGACAATATGACAGCTTGTATTTCAATTATCTCCTCCTAGAGCTTTTGTGCGATCACCTTCAAACTTGGTGAGATTCATGTGGACGAGTTGAGCATCAAAAGTTATCAAAAGCTTTTTAAAATATTGTATGGCGTACGAGATAGGGGGCGCCAAAATTGGAGATAATAATAATTTTTCACAACAGACAATGAAACTCTTATAACTTTGCGATGGAAGGTCTGATCCCAACCAAACTTGCTATAGTTGATGATGGTTAGTTGCTGAAGACGACTGTGTTGCTGAAACGGTACATTTTGAAAACAGCGCCTCCTGGTGGTGGTAGAAAATTCTAAAAAAACAAACTGTTACAACTTTGCCAATCCTGGTCCGATCTGAACCAAAGTTGCTGGGATTGATGACAGTCCGGCCCTGAACACGTCTATATGAAAATATTCATTTTCAAATACAGCGCCCCCTGGTGACAGCAGACAGAATTACATTTATAGTTTTTGATGCTGCTCCAACAGGGATTGTTGTATCCACTTGAAACTTAGTATGTGGGACCCCAGACCCTTCCTCAACATGTCCGTAAAAGGTCACCTCCCTACAGGAAGTGGAACGCCCGAAACAGGAAGTAAAGTCTTACATTGTCCGATTGACACAAAACTAGATATGTGAGTTACGGGACCTTCCCTGAACATGTTTCCAGAGACGAACAGGAAGTTGGCCATTTTAAACAGGAAGTGCCCGCTAACTTTGCCGTACGTTGTCCAATTTGCACGAAACCTTATATGTCACACCAGGGACCTGTCCTGAGCATGTCTGCAAAAGATGACCTCCCAACAGGAAGTGGAATGCCCGAAACAGGAAGTAAACTCTAAGATTGTCCGATCTGCACAAAACTAGATATGTAAGACAAGGGAACTTCCCTGAACACGTTTACGGACGCGCATTTGACCGAACAGGAAGTCGGCCATTTTAAACAGGAAGTGCCCTATAACTTTGCCATACGTTGCCGATCCCCCCCGAAATTTGGATCGACATGTGCGGGGACGCTGCTGAAAATAACTAGTACTGAAAATAACTAGTAATGAAAATAACTAGTACCGCGCGCGGTGAATGAACGGGTGAGAGCGCGAGGCGCGCGGGGAGCCGTGGCACACGGCGACTCGCGCGGGTCGGCTTGAACCCATTCAGAACCGCGCGCGGTACTAGTGTATGTTATGATTTGGCGCTATACAAATAACATTGAATTTAATTTAATTTAATTGAACATACAGAAAAGGAGAGATAGAGAAAAAGAGTGAGAGAGAGAAAGGTAAAAAAAACTGTGTGGCTCTACTGTCTCTGCTTGTCCGAATGCCTTAATTACCTCTTGGTAACGTCCCTAAACTCCCTTCGTGTGGGATCGTTAAAAGATCTAAACAAGTTCTAATACAGTCCAATCAATTACAAATGAATATTTACATACTTTAAATCTAAAGAATCGTATGTTTACCCTTTTGATTACTGTAAATATTTTAATTACGTAATAATCAATGAACTGTGTAATTTAACAACTTAAACATCAACAAAATGCTTTTAGGCTCCTACAGTTAAGGTAAAGTGCACTAGTTTGGGAGGTATATATATATAAATATATAAATAAATATCACATATTGCACATGGTGGTCTGGATAAACAGATTTATGAAGTTGCATATGGCTGTTCAGGATGGTTATTGCTTTGGGGAAGAAACTATTTCTCAATCTGTTTGTACGAGACTTAATGCATCTGTAACGCCTTCCTGAGGGCAGCAGATCAAACAGATCAGAGCCAGGGTGGGAGCTGTCCTTACTGATTGCCTTGGCTCTATTGAGTCAGTGGGAGATGTAGATGTCCATCAGGGATAGGAGAGGGCAGCCAGCGATCTTTTGAGCTGCCTTCACAATCTTCTGCAGCCTCACCCTGTCTGCAGTAGGTCAGCAGGCTCTCAATAGATGAACAGGAGAAGGCCAGCAGCAGGTTGGAATTAAGATTATGCTTCCTGAGGACTCTCAGGAAGTGTAGGTGCTGCTGAGCCTTCTTGATGAGATTAGTGACATGGTCCGACCAGGAGGTGTCAGCAGAGATGAAGACGCTAAGGAATCTAAAGGTGTGGACCCTCTCCACCTGTTCGTTGTTGATGTAGAGGGGGGCTGTGTCGGCACTGTGCTTCCTGGAGTCGATGATGATCTCTCAGGTTTTCTTGGTGTTCAGAGAGAGGTTGTTCTCTGAGCTTCAGGACCTCCTCTCTGTAGGCAGCCTTGTCACCTCTGGAGATGAGTCCGACCACCATAGTGTTGTCCGCAAACTTGATGATCGTGTTGCTATTGTGGGCCGGGCTAGAGTCGTGAGTGTAGAGGCAGTACAGGAGGGGGCTCAGCACACAGCCCTGCGGGGAGCCGATGCTCACAGTCTGGGGTCGGTTGGAGTGTGACCAGTTTACCGGTGAGTCTGTCAGGGATTATTGTGTTGAAGGCATGGGCAGATGAGAGCTGCTGAGATGTTTCAAACCGAGCAAAGAAGCTGTTAAGCTCCTCCGCCAGTGTCACACTCCGGTCTGCTGTTGGTGCCTCACAACCTCTGTAGTTGGTGATATCCTGTATTCCCCACCATACCTCCTGTGTGTTGTTGCTGGACAGATGGGACTCTATACACAACCTATAGTCCGCTTTAGCTCTCTTAATTCCTCTCCTCAGGTCAGCTTGAGCAGCACTGTACAGTGCTCTATCCCCTGACCTGAAGGCAGCGTTGTGAGCCCTGAGGAGTGTGTGGACCTGGTTAGTCATCCAGGGTTTCTGGTTAGGAAAAACCTGGATGGTTTTGAAAGTTACTTGAAACAGATATCTGTTGTTTACTCCCGATATCCAGAAGCGACTAGCGAGTGTATTGGGTGTTCGCAGTACAGTTATTGCACATTACACTCACAGTAACTGCAGTACAGTTAGTGCATATAAAGAAGAAGGAAAGAGCACTGAAGTGAAGAGCCGTAAGCCGCTGCAGCCATTCGACTAAAAGTGTGAAGTGAGTTTGTAAAGTGAGTTTGTTAAGTCAGTTTGTTAAGTCAGTTTGTAAAGTGAGTTTGTTTGTAAAGTGAGTTTGTAAAGTGAGTTTGTTAAGTGGAGTTTGTAAAGTGAGTTTGTAAGTGAGTTTGTAAAGTGAGTTTGTTTGTTTGTAAGTGAGTTTGTTTGAGTTTGTAAAGTGAGTTTGTTAAGTCAGTTTGTTACGCCAGTTTGTAATGTGAGTTTGTTAAGTCAGTTTGTTAAGTCAGTTTGTAAAGTGAGTTTGTAAAGTGAGTTTGTAAAGTGAGTTTGTAAAGTGAGTTTGTTAAGTCAGTTTGTTCAGTTTGTAAAGTGAGTTTGTTAAGTCAGTTTGTTAAGTCAGTTTGTTAAGTGAGTTTGTAAAGTGAGTTTGTTAAGTGAGTTTGTTAAGTCAGTTTGTAAAGTGAGTTTGTTGTCAGTTTGTAAAGTGAGTTTGTTAAGTCAGTTTGTAGTTTAAGTGAGTTTGTAAAGTGAGTTTGTTAAGTCAGTTTGTTAAGTCAGTTTGTAAAGTGAGTTTGTTAAGTCAGTTTGTAAAGTGAGTTTGTTAAGTGAGTTTGTAAAGTGAGTTTGTAAAGTGAGTTTGTTAAGTGAAGTGAGTTTGTTAAGTGAGTTTAAGTGAGTTTGTAAAGTGAGTTTGTTTTGTAAAGTCGAGTTTGTTAAGTGAGTAAGTCAGTTTGTAAAGTGAGTTTGTTAAGTGAGTTTGTAAAGTGAGTTTCAGTGAGTTTGTTAAGTCAGTTTGTTAAGTGAGTTTGTAAGTTTGAGTGAGTTTGTTAAGTCAGTTTGTAAAGTGAGTTTGTTAAGTCAGTTTGTAAAGTGAGTTTGTTAAGTCAGTTTGTGAAGTGAGTTTGTTAAGTCAGTTTGTGTGAGTTTGTTAAGTCAGTTTGTAAAGTGAGTTTGTAAAGTCAATTTGTAAAGTGAGTTTGTTAAGTCAGTTTGTAAAGTGAGTTTGTAAAGTGAGTTTGTTAAGTCAGTTTGTTCAGTTTGTTAAGTGAGTCTGTAAAGTCCGTTTGTAAAGTGAGTTTGTTAAGTCAGTTTGTAAAGTCAGTTTGTAAAGTCCGTTTGTAAAGTCAGTTTGTTAAGTCAGTTTGTAAAGTCAGTTTGTAAGTCAGTTTGTTAAGTGAGTTTGTAAAGTGAGTTTGTTAAGTGAGTTTGTAAAGTGAGTTTGTTAAGTGAGTTTGTAAAGTGAGTTTGTGAGTTTGTTGTTAAGTCAGTTTGTTAAGTCAGTTTGTAGTGAGTTTGTTAAGTGAGTTTGTTAAGTAAGTAGTTTGTTAAGTCAGTTTGTTAAAGTGAGTTTGTGAGTTTGTGAGTGAGTTTGTAAAGTGAGTTTGTAAAGTGAGTTTGTTAAGTCAGTTTGTACAGTGAGTTTGTTAAGTCAGTTTGTTAAGTGAGTTTGTAAAGTGAGTTTGTTAAGTGAGTTTGTTAAGTCAGTTTGTTGAGTCAGTTTGTAAAGTGAGTTTGTTAAGTCAGTTTGTAAAGTGAGTTTGTAAAGTCAGTTTGTAAAGTCAGTTTGTTAAGTCAGTTTGTTAAGTCAGTTTGTGTGAGTTTGTTAAGTCAGTTTGTGTGAGTTTGTTAAGTGAGTTTGTAAAGTGAGTTTGTAAAGTGAGTTTGTTAAGTCAGTTTGTAAAGTCAGTTTGTAAAGTCAGTTTGTTAAGTGAGTTTGTAAAGTCAGTTTGTAAAGTCAGTTTGTTAAGTGAGTTTGTAAAGTCAGTTTGTTGTCACATGTCAATGTCACATGAAGAACTTGTTTCTCACATTCACACATACACACACACACAGTCAGACACACACTCACTCACACAGACAGACACACACACACTCACACACAGACACATTCACATACTATGTAGAGAAAATAAAAACTTACAGTGTAAAGAGTTCTCTGTCAGGGAGTCGACGGGAAACTCTGAAACACAGGTGAGTGAGACAGGTGAGACAGTTACAGGACAAACGGCGGATAACTCTGGGAAACCTGATGACATCACACACACAGGCTTTTATGAGTGGACTCTGATATCTCTCTCTTGCTCTCTCTCTCTCTCTCTCTTGTTAGTGGAGGCGTGGTGTGTTGACACGATGAGGGCCCGGCCCTGTTTCCATGGCAACAGTGACTGTTGGTGGTGGTGCTGCAGCATGTTTGTACGTGTTCAGAAGATTGCAAAACTAAATGATTTATTATTTACCTGGAGTTTGTGCTGAGAAGTTAAGACAACGACAGGTGACAAACAAGAATAAATAAACGTTTTAGAAATAAAAATGTTTGTCCTCTTCTTTAGTGACATTAAAGAGTCAAAATATATCTTTTAAATCTATGGGTTTTTTTTCAAGCGATTCTGCTGAGTCACTGTTTGTTTTTCTGTGAAACGATCAGCTAATTCATTCAGGTGGTTAATTTACTGATTGAGTCAAACTTATCAAGTGTCAGTCGACATCAGACACACTTCTTCTTGTCTGACCTTTCAAAATAAAACACCAGCCGTGCAGCTTGAGATGTAATGTGTTCAGCTGGTTTTATGTGCACCGCCCGCCCCAGCAGAGACAAATGTATCGCAACAGGCGGCCACAGGGACAGAGAGGGATGGTAAACTGCGTGTTTACTCTTCATTTGAAGTTTGTTTTGGAGTCAAAGACACGCGAACTCCTGAAAAACAACCACTTTTCTTTCGAAAAGGGTTTCGATTTCTTCAGAAAACCATTCGTTTTTACTGTTGTTGACGCATAAACTGTTGTTTATTTCATCAACGTCTTTCCTGGCGTCTTCTAACGACGTGGCGGAAAAGGCTGACGCCGATGATGACGTGCTGACGGTGACGTCACTTTGAGTTCACTTTGTTAAACCGCGGCCCAAGTCAAGTAGGTCTAACTGCGGTTGCTAGGTGGCTAACTGCTAACCGGTTGGGCGGATGTGACGGAATGACGTCGTGTTGCGCGCGGTGGGCGGGGCCTTCAACGGTAGCGGATGAAAACATGTTCACCGTCAGCACCGTCGTTGAGAAGCTGCGTATTTAACGACTCGAGTTGAGTCTTTAACCCGGACTTTAGTGTCGAGTTCCCCGCAGGAATCGGTGAGTGTGCGCGGAGCACAGTTAGCTCCAGTGTTAGCTTAGGGTGAGTAGCTGTGGAGCTCAAGGAGGAGACGAAGGTTTTAACTTTGACCCGCCTCGACTCTCACTTACTTCCTGTTTATGTGCGTATGTGTGCGCGCGCGCGGGTGTGTGTTTTAAGTTAATTATGTTGTTATTTTAATAGTTGTTCAAATTTAAGTCAGATTTGTTGTTTTATATGGTGAGTTGTCTGTTCAGAGGACGTGTGTTGTCTCTTCATAGGACGTCTGTTGACTCTAAAGAGGACATCAGTTGTCTCTTTTGAGGATGTCTGTTGTCGTGTTTGTTTCTCAGGTCTTCTGTGATTGGACACTGCAGACGGCATTGTGTTGGACTCATGTGCGTTTGTTTTTCGTACCTCAGCAGGTGGTGAACTCACAGATTCTGGTCACATGGTGGCGATGTTGAGGCTGCAGTGGAGCCCCGCCTCCTCCTCTGTCACGCCCATTTCTCAGATCAACGTTTGAGCCTCTGGACACTGACTCCTCCCCCTCGCTGCACAGTTGATAGTGAAGTTACCACACGTTATTTTTCTAGCATCGATGGCTGATCAGCTGATAATGTCAGACTCGCTGGCAGACACGCCCACTCTCATCACAGATACACCCACTCTCACCACAGACACACCCACTCTCAACACAGAAAAGCCCACTCTTATCACAGACACGCCCACACACACTACAGACACGCCCACTCTCATCACAGAGACGGCCTCTAAAGAATGGACTGGAACTAATGCAGAGGAAGAGCAGGGACACATGCCGGGGTCAGAGGTCAATCCTCGGCCAACAACAGTCCTGAAAGAGGAGGAGGCCACACCCCCACCACCAACGTCAGAGAACGGGACCACAATGGCCGAAGAATCTCTGTCTGACAGCGGACCCCGTGAAGGTGAAATCATCAGCTCATACTGACCTCTGACCTCCTTGATCTAATGTCTATAGTATAGATTATTGGTCAGGCCACACCCCCAGGTCTACAGCAGGATGTGTGTCCTGATATTGTGTCCCTGTGTTTGCAGGTGTGGACGCGGAGGACAGTTTGTCTGGAGAGGGTGGGGCGGGTTCAGATGAGCAGGGGGCGGAGTGTATGGACTCGCCCTCTGTCTTCATCACCAGTCTGGAAGAGGACAGCAGGTCCTTGTCCCTCCCTGCTCTGGCTGAGGATGCCTGTGTGTCCACTGATGTCCACCATGTGAAGGACAGTGAGACATGTCAGTTGCACCCTGGTGGTGAGATTTTATTCTGCAGATTTCTGAATTAAAAAGTGTGTTTGTGACTGTAGTCATCTCCTCAGGTGGCGCTGTCCGTGCAGCGCCTCCTTCAGCAGCTTCAGCCCCTCCTCCAGCTGCTGGAGCTGCTGCTGCAGTGCCTCCTGTTGCCGGGCAGGTGTATTACCTGGTGAAATGGATCAACTGGAAGGAGAAGAAGACGCCCATCATCACGCAGAGTGAGAATGGACCCTGCCCCCTGCTGGCCATCATGAACACACTGTTTCTACGTTGGAAGGTGACACACACACACACGCACGCACGCACGCACGCACATACACAGAACAGAAAGAGATTAAAAACACAACAGAGACTTTGAGATTAAATTAATCCAGTGAATCTGTGTGTGTGTGTGCTCAGGCGAAACTTCCTGCTCAGACTGATGTCGTCACCACTGAAGACCTGATGACTCACCTGGGTGAGTTCACAGCTGTGGTGCATTTAAGTTGCCTCGTAATTCACAATATTTAACAACTGTGTGTGTGTGTCTATGTGTGTAGGAGAGTGTGTTTTAGCTGTCACACCCAGAGAGAAAGCTGATGGGATGGAGCTAAACTTCCAACAGGTAAACACGCACGCACACACACACACAGACTGCAGTGATGAATAGTCGATTACAACTGAAAAGTGTGCATATGTGCGTGTGTGTGTGCGTGTGTGTGTGTGTAGAACATGAGTGATGTCATGGCCGTCCTCCCGAAACTGTCCACAGGTTTGGACGTGAATGTTGGTTTCAGTGGTGTCACAGACTTTGAATACACACCTGAGTGTATCGTGTTTGACCTGCTGGACATTCCACTGTACCACGGCTGGCTCGTCGACCCACAGGTGTGTACAGGTGTGTGTGTGTCTGTGTGAGTGAATGAGGCACAACATCATTTAACCTTTAAGGGTTAGGGAATGTCTGAGTGTCCTCACTGAGACTGAATGTGTGTGTGTGTGTGTGTGTCTGTCTGTCTGTGTGTGGTCAGAGTCCAGAGATGACCGCTGCTGTGGGCAAACTGAGTTACAATCAGCTGGTGGAGAAAATCATCGAATACAAACACTCAACTGACAGCAGCCGAGTCAGTGAAGGTAAAACGCACACACACACACACTGTGCACGGGTTTGACGAATCATTGCTTAAAGTGAACCTCTCTGTCTTTTTGTGTGTGTGTGCAGGTCTGTTAGCAGAGCAGTTTCTGGAGTCGACAGCGACTCAGTTGTCATATCACGGTCTGTGTGAACTCAACATGGCGGCGAAAGAAGGAGAAATCTCTGTGTTCTTTAGAAACAACCACTTCAGTACCATGATCAAACACAAGGTGGAGACACACACTCACACACGTCTCAATGCTTTGTCCCTGATCAATAAAGATTCATTGAATATAGAGAGAGAGACACATCCCTGCAGCTCCCTGTTCAAAACAAACTTTATTCACAGTCACCTGTACCTGTTGTTAATAAAGTTTGTTTTGAACAGGGTCACCTGTACCTGTTGGTGACAGATCAGGGTTTCCTCCAGGAGGGGGCGCTGGTGTGGGAGTCTCTTCACAACGTCGAGGGCGATGGAAACTTCTGCGACTCTGACTTCAGACTGTGTCATCAACGAGCTCCGCCCACCTCCACTCTTCCACCGTGTGGTCAGGAGCAGCAGAAACAGATCGACCAGGTGAGACGGGTCATGTGACGGTGACGCCACCTGCTGGTCTGTCACAACTGACAGTGTGATTGTTTTAGGATTACCTGGTGGCAGTGTCTCTACAGCAGCAGGGCGGCGCTACAGCACCACTCAGTGACCTAGAGTTAGCTCGACAACTGCAACAGGAAGAATATCATCAACAACAACAACAACAACAGGGACCAGTGCAGACACCAACACAGGTAACACCCAAGCCAAAATCCGAGCTACCACCGAGCCAACACCTGCCATCACCTAGCCAACACCGAAGCATCACTCTAGCTAACACCCGAAAGCCACCTAGCCAACACCTGAGCTATCACCTAAAGCTAACACCCGAAGCTATCACCTAGCTACCACCGAAGCACACCTAGCCAACACCCGAAGTCACCTAGCTAACACCTAGCCACACCCCGAAGCTATCACCTAGCTAACACCCGAGCTATCACCTAGCCAACACCCGAGCTAACACCCGAGCCAATTCCTCAGCTAACACCCGAGCTAACTCCTGAGCTAACATGCTCAACATGATCGTGTGACTGTTTGTTGTTGCAGGTCAGAGGTCAAGGGTCTCAGCAAAGCAGGAGAAGAGACAAAGACTCAGACTGTGTCGTCTTATAGACTCTTCATGATCTTCATCACTTCCTGTCATGTGACTTAAATGTTTTACATAAACACTGACATTAAAGGGTTCAGAGGCGCCCCCTGCTGCTGAGACAAGGAGAAACTGATTTTATCCATAACAAGTTTAAGTCTTTGATATCTGCGTCACTTGATCACGTCTTTATCTCATTGTTACACAGGAAACTGAGGTCTGTAAAGCACACCCACTCTCCCATGCCAAAGTCCAGAGAGAAAATCAGTGATTTCAGGAGTTGTTGATCCTCCATCACTAAGTTCAAATGTCTTATTTTGACCTCAGTGACACAAAATGACCACAGGAGGCAGCAGAGGAGCAGCAGCTCCTGTGTTTGTTTGAACTATCCCTTTAATGTAACTGAAGCTTTTTTTTTTATTTAAAAACAAATAAAAAATCTCCCTGAGTTTTTAAACGTGATGATGCGGTCACTGCCTCAGTAACACCTGGTTGCCATGGTGATTGTCACATTTCCTGTGATGTATGAAAGAGACATAAATGATGTAAATGTGAATAAATCTGAATTAAATCATTAGACTCAATGATGTTTGATTTCTCTGTAATTTAATCTTTGTGTATGTGTGTCAGTGTGAACTCTGTCTAACATAATAAATATATGGTTGTTTTCATTTAAATATACTGAGTGTGCACTTTGTTTACCATGACAGCATATTTAGATTCAAGATTCAAGATTTCTTTGTCATACCAACACACATTAAGACATGAGGTCAGAACGAAATTTCAGTCTCCAGAACCCGGTCAGCCCAACAATAAAAAGAAAACCAACAGTTTAAACATAAAAAATATAAAATCTAAAAAAGATTTAAAACTTTAAACCCTCTGGAGGTAAGGTGCTGTCTGATTATAAGAGTTACGAATAGAGTAATGTAATTGAATTTAAATAACTGTGTTTTTAATTTATAATGACCTTTGACCTCTGACCACCTCAATCAAGCCACAGGTTTACGCCCCCTGCTGGTCTGAGGTAGAAACAGTCAGGTTTACGCCCCCTGCTGGTCTAAGGTGGAAAGTCGTTGAAATAATAACCTGGAGACCAATCTTCCTGCAGATGTGAGCAATGACCAGCAGGTGGAGCCAGAGCGTAACGTTCATGACTGAAACG
>NW_025321197.1:0-17236 GCF_019176455.1 Solea senegalensis | reverse complement strand
ATTGCATTGGGTCCGATCCAGTTTCATTGCATTGTGTCAGATCCAGTTCCATTGCATTGTGTCCCATTGCATTGTATCAGATCCAGTTCCATTGCATTGTGTCCGATCCAGTTGCATTGCATTGGTCATAAAGCAGCAACAAACATCCGTCACTTAAGCCACAGGTGGGTTTGGGGATATTTGCCACACTTTTTCCATTCAGGTGTCGCAGATCCATTTCCATTGGACAGCACCCAATACATTGCACCAACTCCAAAGAAATACATTTCACCCAATGCATTGCACCAACTCCAAAACAATACATTGTACCAAATGCATAGCACTAACTTTTGTGTACATTTTATGTTGCTGTGGCAGTAACCTCAAGGTTTTAATGGTGTTGTCGCTTTGTGTAACATTTTCAGTACGAGCAGACATTAATACAGATGTAACAATGTAACATATCCTATATATGTCTTGGAGATCTGCCAAGCGTTGCCTCGAGCTCAAAACCATGTTGTGTCTCCATTCTGGAATAGAGTAGAAGAAAGAACATCCACAAAGTAGCAACAGACATCAGTCGCTTGTGCCACAGGAGATTGGGATACTCACCACCATAGGTTCATTACCCATCATGGTGGCCACTGACCGGGGGGGGCGGGCTTTGACACAGACAGGTCTCTAATCTGGAATAGATCAGAAAAAAGAAAAGCAGCAGCAAACATCCCAGTCATTCAAGTCACAGGAGGAGATTGGGATACTCACCACCATAGGTTTTTTACCTATCATGGTGGCCACTGACCGGGTGGGGCATTCACACAAGAAGGTCTTTACTCTGGAACAGATAAGAAAACAGAGCAGCAAACATCCCAGCCATTTAAATCACAGGAGGAAATTGGTATACTCACCACCATAGGTTTTTTACGTATCATGGTGGCCACTGACTAGGGGGGCTTTGACACAAGTAGGTCTATATTCGGAATAGATTAGAAAAAAGAACAAACAGCAGCAAACATGACAGTCATTTAAATCACAGGAGGAAATTGGGATACTCACCACCATAAGATGTTTTTGTATCATGGTGGCCACTGACCGGGGGGCGGGTTTTGACACAGGTAGTTCTCTAATCTGGAATAGATTAGAAAAAAGAAGAAAGAACAGCACAGATATCCCAGTCATTTAAGTCAAAGGAGGATATTGGGATACTCACCACCATAGGTTCTTCATGTATCATAATGGGCCCTGACAGGGGGGCGGGGCTTTGACATGGGTAGTTCTCTAATCTGGAATAGATTAGAAAAAATAAGCAGCAGCACACATTTAAGTCACATGTGGAGGTTGGGATACTCACCACCATAGGTTCTTTATGTATCATGGTGGCCACTGACTGGGGGGGGCGGGCTTTGACACATGTAGGTCTCTAATCAGGAATAGATTAGAAAAAGAAACAGCAGCAGCATACATCGCAGTCATTTAAGTCACATGACGTGTCTGGTATACTCGACACATAACAGGAGGACAGAGACAACGGACGACATGTACATCATATTATTTTGAGAAAAGAGAATCCAGTTCCATTGCATTGTGTCCAATCCAGTTCCATTGCATTGGGTCCGATCCAGTTCCATTGCATTGTGTCAGATCCAGTTCCACTGCATTGTGTCCCATTGCATTGTGTCAGATCCAGTGGCATTGGGTCCGATCCAGTTCCATTGCATTGGGTCCTGGGATCCAGTTCATTGTGTCGATCCAGTTCACTGCATTCCCCAGGTGTCAGATCCAGTTCCATTGCAGTGTCCCATTGCATTGGGTCCCGATCCAGTTCCATTGCATTGTCTCCATTGCATTGTGTCTGATCCAGTTCCATTGCATTGTGTCCATTGCATTGTGTCCTCATCCAGTTCCATTGCATTGTGTCCCATCCAGTTCCATTGTGGGTCCCACCGACAGTTCCATTGCATTGTGTCCCATTGCACTGTGTCCATCCAGTTCCATTGCATTGGGTCCAATCCAGTTTTATTGCATTGGGTCCAATCCAGTTTCATTGCATTGTGTCCCATTGCATTGTGTCAGATCCAGTTCCATTGCATTGTGTCCCATTGCATTGGCCCTATCCAGTATTGCTGGGTCCCATCCAGTTCCATTGCATTGGTCCGATCCAGTTCATTGCATTGTGTCTGATCCAGTTCCATTGCATTGTTCCATTCCAGTTCCATTGCATTGTCCCATTGCATTGTGTCTGGTCCAGTTCCATTGCATTGTTTCCGATCCAGTTCCATTGCATTGGTCATAAAGCAGCAACAAACATCCGTCACTTAAGCCACAGGTGGGTTTGGGGATATTTGCCACACTTTTTCCATTCAGGTGTCGCAGATCCATTTCCATTGGACAGCACCCAATACAATACATTGCACCAACTCCAAAGAAATACATTTCACCCAATGCATTGCACCAACTCCAAAACAATACATTGTACCAAATGCATTGCACTAACTTTTGTGTACATTTTATGTTGCTGTGGCAGTAACTTCAAGGTTTTAATGGTGTTGTCGCTTTGTGTAACATTTTCAGTACGAGCAGACATTAATACAGATGTAACAATGTAACATATCCTATATATGTCTTGGAGATCTGCCAAGCGTTGCCTCGAGCTCAAAACCATGTTGTGTCTCCATTCTGGAAGAGAGTAGAAGAAAGAACATCCACAAAGTAGCAACAGACATCAGTCGCTTGTGCCACAGGAGATTGGGATACTCACCACCATAGGTTCATTACCCATCATGGTGGCCACTGACCGGGACACACGTAGGTCTCTAATCTGGAATAGATTAGAAAAAACAGCAGCATACATGCCAGTCATTTAAATCACAGGAGGAGATTGGGATATTCAACACCATAGGTTCTTCATGTATCATGGTGGCCACTGACTGGGGGGGGGCTTCGACACAAGTAGGTCTATATTCGGAATAGATTAGAAAAAAGAACAAACAGCAGCAATCATCGCAGTCATTTTAGTCACAGGAGGAGATTGGGATACTCACCACTATAGGTTATTTATGTATTACGGCCATGACATCTCGTCTTCTGTGCCTCTCTGACCTGAACATGGATGTGGCCTCATTAAGGAAGTTGAATATCGGTGCCAATGTTCAACCAATCAGCAAGTTTGTGTCAGAGTGGGATTTGTTGGAGTGGGAAGGGCTCATTATTGATACCTTATGAAACAAGGGTAAGATATCAGTCACAGCACACTTAAGTGTATTTAAAACATTCCACAAGTGTTGACAAAAAGAAACACAAAATCAATACATAAACACATAGGTTACCTCTGCCATCCAGACTAGGACTTCCTTAGACCAAACCTGCCTCGAGCTCCCCTGCCATCTGGGCAAGGGACTTTTGTCAGGGGATACAGAGGTGAACCAACATGCCTGAACACCAGGTCTCGGTGTTGGGAGGCTTGGCCGACAGGGGCCCTCCAGTGGTGGTTGGAGGTAAAAAAACATATTTGGTTTTGATTCTGGACTCGAGTGACCTCTTTGACCCATTTTGTTTCACATCACATTGGAAAACAACTTCAAAAGTCACACTCCCAAACCAAATGTAATACAATATAACACCTCAGTCAAAAACCTGAACCCTGAGTCCGTGGGGTTGGGTTTGGGTAAACTAAAAGCAACTTACCCAAGCACAGTCTTGGCGGTAGCCCCAACTTCCAGTTTTTTTTATCAATGCATGAAGAGACAGAAATTTGGAATTAGAAAATATTAAGGTAAGGTAACAAAGCAAACATTTTAGTACACTTACACCATGAAAGTGCAAAACAGCAATTACTGGAGTGTCAAATCATACAGTGTTACAAATACACCAGGTATTAGCACATTTCTAGGGTAAGCCAAAGTACAGAGGGATATTTCACCCAGCATGTGCTCCCTCCAAGCTGCTAATGCTAGCAGGTGGGAAAATCAAGGCTCTTAGGGATACAGTGAGCTCAACATTGTGTGACATACAATATACAGTGAGCATACAGTGAGCATGCATTGTGTTGGTATCTTCAAGTCCCATATTTTCAGCTGTTGGGTTAGGGTTAGCTGTAAGCTGTTAAGGTGCCACTAGGTGTTAGCAGATCACTGAATGCAGACACAAAAGTTAGTTGACAGTAAAATAAAAGAAAATCTCATTTAAAAAATGCAAGTTGAAAGAAGTGAATCCAAAAACAACAAAACCTAAAGACACAGGCAGATCTTGGAAAAAATGAAAGGCAAAATAACTGAATTTACCAAGGCTGGGATCAAAAGCTGAGTAATCTGCAGCAGGTGAGGGAGAGAAACCAAGTAAAGGGGTTTCCCTGGCAAGCCTACAGGGAGAAAGACAAGCAGACACACCCACTCATGCAGACAGGGAGAAACAGACAGCCATTTAAGGGAAAGGGAAAGGAAACCGTAGGACAGACATTGCATGTAGATCCTAACACACAAAAGTATTCCTTTAAAAAAAGTGTCCATTCCACAAATAAATTTTTTTTTGTTCTTTGCCACATCGTTTCCTTTGGTTCACACACGAACACTGACAAAGATTTATTTCAATTCAATTTTATTTGTATAGCACCAAATCAGTATCTCAAGGCACTGTACCCAGACAACATCATGGAGAGCAGATAAACCCAACAGTTCACAAAATGAGCAAACACCAGGCATCAGTCAAGAGAAAAAACTCCCTTTTAACAGCAACAAACATTCCAGTCATTTAAGTCACAGGAGGAGTCTGGTATACTCGCCACATAATGGGAGGACAGAGACAACAGACAACATGTACATATTCTTTTGAGAAAAGAGATTATGCTACACTAAGTATACTAAGTATAGTCCAATCCAGTTCAACTGCATTGTGTCCGATCCAGTTCCATTGCATTGTGTCCGATCCAGTTCCATTGTATTGTGTCCGATCCGGCACAGGTGACATCCGTCACTTAAGCCACAGGTGGGTTTGGGTTTTTCATTCAGGTGTTGCAGATCCATTTCCATTGGACAGCACCCAATACAATACATTGCACCCAGTGCATTGCAGCAAATCCAAAACAATACATTGCACAGAAATCACACCACACAATCACACACACTACACACAGCTGAGTGCTGTTTAAGGTCATGTTGAAAGTCACTATTTCCTTTGTGCTGCAGCACATTTGAGAAACCCCTTGAGAAACCTCGAAAACCCTTGTAAAACCGTGAAACAGTAAAAACACCTCAAATGTTTTTTAAACCTTTAAAGCAACCATTTTAAACCTGTTGCTGAAACCACATCATAGGACCTGTGATGTGGTTTCGTCCATTATATAGGGTGCACCCTCTGGCATTAAACTTATGATTCTCCTGAAGCTTTACCAATATTTTTGGAAATGTAGAAATACATGGAATGCATTTATTTGTTCTTTTCATTCATTATTATTATTTATTCATTTATTTATGTATTTTTTTATATGTTAATTTATTTATACATAAGTCAGGTTTTGTCCTCCATACAGGTCACATCTCCACTACAAAAAAGTACCCACACTGTAAAAAAAAATCTGTTGTTTTTACGGTAAAAAAAACGGCAGCTGTGGTTACCAGAGCTTCCTCGTAAAATTTACAGTGAGACATTTTTTATAATTACAGTAGAACAGTAGTATACCTGTAAATTTAACAGTCAAGAAATGGATTCAACACCATAATTCATCGTAACAATAAAGGTTTTCACCATTGATTTCAGCAAATTATTTTTGTAAAATTAAAATGAAAATACTGTCACTATTACAATTCGTAACAGTATTTTTTTAGGTTTTTTATAGTACAATTAACTGGCAGCCTTGTAACACACAGTTTTTCAATGTAAAAACTATTATTACTTATTGTATAAGCAACAGTTTAGCCATGTTGTTTTTACGGTAAAAAACCGGCAGCTGTGGTTGCCAGAGCTTCCTCGTAAAATTTACAGTGAGACATTTTTTATAATTACAGTAGAACAGTAGTATACCTGTAAATTTAACAGTCAAGAAATGGATTCAACACCATAATTCATCGTAACAATAAAGGTTTTCACCATTGATTTCAGCAAAATATTTTTGTAAAATTAACAAGATAATACTGTCACAATTACAGTTCGTAACAGTAAATTTTTAGGTTTTTTATCGTACAATTAACTGGCAGCCTTGTAACACACAGTTTTTCTCTGTAAAAACTATTATTACTTATTGTATAAGCAACAGTTTAGCCATGTTGTTTTTACGGTAAAAAAAAATGGCATCTGTGGTTGCCAGAGCTTCCTCGTAAAATTTACAATGAGACATTTTTTAGAATTACAGTAGGACTGTAGTAGGCCTGTAAATTTAACAGTCAAGAAATGGATTTAACACCATATTTTACTGTAACAATAAAGGTTTTTACCATTGATTCTAGAACAAAAAACCTGTTAAATTAACAAGAACATACTGTCACAATTACAGTTTCTAACAGTACATTTTTAGGTTTTCTGTCATACAATTAACAGGCAGCCTTGTAACATACATTTTTTCTCTGTAAAAACTTTTATTACCTATTGTATAAGCAACAATTTTGCCATGTTGTTTTTACAGTAAAACACTGGCAGCCGTGGTTGCCAGAGAGTCACCGTAAAATTTACAGTGATACATTTTTTTTAAATTACTGTAGGAGTGTAGTAGACCTGTAAATTAAACAGGTACATTTTGGTAAATAAACAATTAAATACTGTCACAATTACAGTTGTGCTTGCCAGAGAGTCTCCGTAAAAATTAAAGTGAAATTCTTTTTAGAATTACGGTAAGATGGTAGTGAAACTGCTAATTTTACAGTTAAGGATGCTATTTAACACTACATTTTACTGCAACAATAAAGGCCTTTACCACTGTTGAAACAAGATTTAGTATCAAATTCAACAAGAAAATACTTTCACAATTACATGTTGTAACAATAATTGTTATTTATTACATTTCTTTACAGCCAACACACATTTAATCTGTAAAAAATATTTTTACAGTACAAAAATGGCTGCTATGGTTACAAATACAGCACAACGGCTATTTGTAAAATAAACCATTTCCATAAGAAAACAAAACAAAAGTTGACTAAGTATAGTAAGTATAGTCCAATCCAGTTCAACTGCATTGGGTCCAATCCAGTTCCATTGCATTGTGTCCGATCCATTTCCATTGCATTGTGTCCGATCCAGTTCCATTGCATCGTGCATAAAGTAGCAACAAACATCCGTCACTTAAGCCACAGGTGGGTTTGGGTTTTTCATTCAGGTGTTGCAGATCCATTTCCATTGGACAGCACCCAATACAATACATTGCACCCAGTGCATTGCAGCAAATCCAAAACAATACATTGCACAGAAATCACACCACACAATCACACACACTACACACAGCTGAGTGCTGTTTAAGGTCATGTTGAAAGTCACTATTTCCTTTGTGCTGCAGCACATTTGAGAAACCCCTTGAGAAACCTCGAAAACCCTTGTAAAACCGTGAAACAGTAAAAACACCTCAAATGTTTTTTAAACCTTTAAAGCAACCATTTTAAACCTGTTGCTGAAACCACATCATAGGACCTGTGATGTGGTTTCGTCCATTATATAGGGTGCACCCTCTGGCATTAAACTTATGATTCTCCTGAAGCTTTACCAATATTTTTGGAAATGTAGAAATACATGGAATGCATTTATTTGTTCTTTTCATTCATTATTATTATTTATTCATTTATTTATGTATTTTTTTTATATGTTAATTTATTTATACATAAGTCAGGTTTTGTCCTCCATACAGGTCACATCTCCACTACAAAAAAGTACCCACACTGTAAAAAAAAATCTGTTGTTTTTACGGTAAAAAAAACGGCAGCTGTGGTTACCAGAGCTTCCTCGTAAAATTTACAGTGAGACATTTTTTATAATTACAGTAGAACAGTAGTATACCTGTAAATTTAACAGTCAAGAAATGGATTCAACACCATAATTCATCGTAACAATAAAGGTTTTCACCATTGATTTCAGCAAATTATTTTTGTAAAATTAAAATTAAAATACTGTCACTATTACAGTTCGTAACAGTATTTTTTTAGGTTTTTTATAGTACAATTAACTGGCAGCCTTGTAACACACAGTTTTTCAATGTAAAAACTATTATTACTTATTGTATAAGCAACAGTTTAGCCATGTTGTTTTTACGGTAAAAAAAAATGGCATCTGTGGTTGCCAGAGCTTCCTCGTAAAATTTACAATGAGACATTTTTTAGAATTACAATAGGACTGTAGTAGGCCTGTAAATTTAACAGTCAAGAAATGGATTTAACACCATATTTTACTGTAACAATAAAGGTTTTTACCATTGATTCTAGAACAAAAAACCTGTTAAATTAACAAGAACATACTGTCACAATTACAGTTTCTAACAGTACATTTTTAGGTTTTCTGTCATACAATTAACAGGCAGCCTTGTAACATACAATTTTTCTCTGTAAAAACTTTTATTACCTATTGTATAAGCAACAATTTTGCCATGTTGTTTTTACAGTAAAACACTGGCAGCCATGGTTGCCAGAGAGTCACCGTAAAATTTACAGTGATACATTTTTTTTAAATTACTGTAGGAGAGTAGTAGACCTGTAAATTAAACAGGTACATTTTGGTAAATAAACAATTAAATACTGTCACAATTACAGTTGTGCTTGCCAGAGAGTCTCCGTAAAAATTAAAGTGAAATTCTTTTTAGAATTACGGTAAGATGGTAGTGAAACTGCTAATTTTACAGTTAAGGATGCTATTTAACACTACATTTTACTGCAACAATAAAGGCCTTTACCACTGTTGAAACAAGATTTAGTATCAAATTCAACAAGAAAATACTTTCACAATTACATGTTGTAACAATAATTGTTATTTATTACATTTCTTTACAGCCAACACACATTTAATCTGTAAAAAATATTTTTACAGTACAAAAATGGCTGCTATGGTTACAAATACAGCACAACGGCTATTTGTAAAATAAACCATTTCCATAAGAAAACAAAACAAAAGTTGACTAAGTATAGTAAGTATAGTCCAATCCAGTTCAACTGCATTGGGTCCAATCCAGTTCCATTGCATTGTGTCCGATCCATTTCCATTGCATTGTGTCCGATCCAGTTCCATTGCATCGTGCATAAAGTAGCAACAAACATCCGTCACTTAAGCCACAGGTGGGTTTGGGTTTTTCATTCAGGTGTTGCAGATCCATTTCCATTGGACAGCACCCAATACAATACATTGCACCCAGTGCATTGCAGCAAATCCAAAACAATACATTGCACAGAAATCACACCACACAATCACACACACTATTTGATTTGAAAATCTTTAATGTCCCCGAAGGGCAATTTGGTTTACAGCAAAAGTTCAACACAGTAGAGCTCACATAGCACACACATGACACAATAAATACATATAAATACATATAGTCATCACAGATAACAGTACTGTACATCCTTCCCAACAGGTTCGCCTACAGCGTATTAAGGAATCTAACGGCAGACGGGACAAAGGATTTTAAATATCTGTTTGATTTGGCCTGACAAGGGAATGTGTACCTCCTCTTAGATGGGAGGAGTCGAAACTCTGCATGAAGAGGGTGAAGAGGATTTGCCAGAATGGCCCTTGCCCTCTGAATGGCTCTGACCTGATAAACATTATCAAGGTCATTCAAGTTAATGCCAATTGTTTTTTGGCAGAGTTTGACCACATTCTTCATCTTATTCTTATTTGATATGCTGAGGTTCCCAAACCAACAAATCATTGCAAAAGTTAAGATAGACTCAATAAAAGATGAGTAAAACAGTTTAAGAAACTTCTTATCAACGAAAAAAGACCTCAGTTTCCTTAAATAAAACAACCTCTGATTTACTTTCCTGCAGATGGCATCTGAGTTGCTCTCAAAAGACAGTTTATCATCCAGGATGGTGCCTAGATACTTATAATGGTTGACTGTGTCCACAGCTGTGCCTTTGACAAAGGTTTGGGCTGTGACAGGTGGATTCTTACGGAAATCAATTTTCATGTCTTTCGTTTTTGACACATTAAGTTGCAGATAAGAATCATCACACCATCTAACAAAATGGTCCAGGACCGGTCCGTGGCCCGCCTCATGGTCCTGCAGGAGGCTGACAATCACGGAGTCATCAGCAAATTTAATTATGTGCCTAGACTCAAACGTGCTCTTACAATCATTAGTGTACAACATAAACAGCAGAGGTGACAAGACACATCCCTGGGGCGAGCCTGTGGAACACAACAGAGTCCTGGACAGGGTTTCATTAACACGAGTTCTCTGAGGCCTAGTTGTCAGAAAATCAACTAACCAGCATATAGTTCCCAAATCAACACTGGGTATTTCTGAAAGCCTGTGAGCAAGGACAAGAGGCTGCATACAGTTGAAGGCTGATGAAAAATCAGCAAAACATAGACGTATGTGTGTTTTCCTGCCTTCCAGGTGCCTGACAATTAAATTCAATAGTGTCGCCACAGCATCCTCCACCCCTTTCCTGGGTTGGTAGGCGAATTGAAGGGGATCAATCACGGTCTGCGTCATAGCAAGCAAGCTCTTTTTTACTATACGCTCAAAACTCTTCATCACCACTGAGGTGAGGGCCACAGGGCGATAATCATTTAATGTCTTAGGTGATGGTACCTTTGCCACGGGAACAATAGTAGATTCTTTCCATAATGTGGGAACTTTATTTAATGACAAGGACCACTGGAAAATGTATGTAAAGATTTCACTTAAGAATGGGGCACAGCATTTAAGTAGTCGGCCACTTATTCCATCTGGCCCATAACTTTTCCTTGGGTTAGTCTTTCCAAAATTGCTCCACACACTGATTTCATCTATCTGAATCCCACTGCTTACTGGAACTTCCCTGAATTTAGACAATTCTCCAGAGAAGTCAATTGAATCAAATCTCAAATAAAACTGATTTAATTCTTCTGCCAGGGTGGAGTCAGATTTGTCACTGTTAGATACTCTTTTCTTCTTGTCCTGGATTCCCATCATGGACTTAATTCCTCTCCAAGCGGAGCGAGAATTGCCCATCCTGAATTCATCCTGAACCTTGTCCTTGTACTGCATTTTGGCCAATTTGATTTCCCTTTTCACCAATTTTTGGGCTTCTTTTTGTTCAGATATGTCTCCTTGATAGTAAGCTATTTTTTTCTTATTGATAGAATTCTTGAGGGATTTGCTGACCCAAGGCTTATTATTAGGATACAGTGTGATTGTCTTTCTTGGGATTATCATCTCTTCGCAGAAGGTAATATAATTTACCACAGTGTCAGTCAATTCATCTAAATTAGTACATGAGTCTTTAAAAACATCCCAGTTCGTATTATGCAAACAGCCATTCAGTTCCCGAATAGCGCTCTCTGTCCATAGAGCGACCTCTTTGCACTCAACTTTCCCCTTCTTGAGGGCCGGCTGGTAGACCGGAGCAAGCAAGACACAGCTGTGGTCAGAAAAGCCAAGTGGAGCCAGTGGGAAGGATTTGTAAGCTCCCTTTATAGTGCCGTAGCACAAGTCCAGTATTTTACCATGTCGCGTTGGACATTTTACATACTGGTGCAAATGACCAAGATGCTGTTTCAGACTACAAGTGTTAAAATCACCAAGGATAAAATGTGGGGCATCAGGGCATTTATTTTGCAATTGGTGCACAAGTTTAGCAATAGTGGACGCTGCTTCTGCCGTATCAGCTCTGGGATGTATATAAACCACTGTCAGGAACACCTGTGGGATTTCCCTTGGCAGATAAAATGGGCGCAGTGAGACTGATAAGAGTTCGACGTGGGGACTGCATATGGATTCTCTTATTTTGACAGACTTACACCAACGAGGATTGACGTACAAGCACACGCCCCCTCCCAATGATTTGCCGGTGATTTGTGCGTCACGATCAAGCCGGTAAGGCTGACCAAAACCATCAATGTCAAAATCTTGAGTCGGATCATAATCCTTCAGCCAGGTCTCGGTTAAAGCGATCACACAGGCATCCCTGTACTCCGAGATATGCTTCACATTCGCTTGAAGCTCGTCCACCTTATTTCTCAGAGACTGCGCGTTGCCGAGGATAATTGAAGGGAGCGGCAAGCGGCGGAGTCCCAGTCTCCGCAGCCGCTGATGCACACCTCCTCTCCGGCCACGCCTCCTCACTCGAGCCGCAGTCCGCTGCCGAGGGCTTCCGGTCCGAACGGGAGCCTCCAGCCCAATTCCTCCGGATCTCCGGCGGGATGCCATCAGGTGAAATCACTGCCCCTGAGTTGCTGCAGTGAATAAGGAAGTCACGGCTGTATCGGAGCCTGTCAGGTCGGTTGCTCTGTTGGACGCTTATAGCACTCCCAAGAAGTATTTAAAAGACGTTAAAAACGTTAAAACACAGGTAAAACCACAGTTAAAAAACCGCAGTTCCCACAATCACTCCCACACACTCTTGCTGTGTGTCGCCATGACCAGCGCCAGTACGATGAGAATCGTACTGGCGCACTACACACAGCTGAGTGCTGTTTAAGGTCATGTTGAAAGTCACTATTTCCTTTGTGCTGCAGCACATTTGAGAAACCCCTTGAGAAACCTTGAAAACCCTTGTAAAACCGTGAAACATTAAAAACACCTCAAATGTTTTTTAATCCTTTAAAGCAAACATTTTAAACCTGTTGCTGAAACCACATCATAGGACCTGTGATGTGGTTTCGACCATTATATAGGGTGCACCCTCTGGCATTAAACTTATGATTCTCCTGAAGCTTTTCCAATATTTTTGGAAATGTAGAAATACATGGAATGCATTTATTTATTCTTTCATTCATTCTATTATTTATTCATTTATTTATGTATTTTTTTATACGTTAATTTATTTATACATAAGTCAGGTGTGAAACAGTGCATACCTTTTTGGAAACATAGGGAGTTGATCTAGATCCACTCATGATCCGCAAGGGCAGAGATAAGAGTCAGGACTCTGGGATTGACTGAGAACAGTTTTTTTCTTTTTCTGCTCAACCTTGGTCCCTCTCTCTGGATTTATGGAGAAGAAACACCTTAAACGGGAGAAAAGGGGGAAAAAAGGGGGAAATTACATTCTGTTGGGGCAAATCAAATACCTTATATATTAAATAAATATAACAGACATGTTTACCTTTGGAGGAACTCAAGTGTTGATCTTAGTTCCACTGGGTAGTGTATGTTGAAACAGTAGTAACTCCCAAACAACAGGCACATGGCAGACGAAAAGGAGGTGATGTGGTCATTAACAACCTTTTGGTCAATGCTCAACATGAACGTCTTGGCAACAAAGCAGGAGGATCCTGTTAATGGATAACATAAATTTGATAAAAAAATATATTAATACAAAGGGTTTCTATAGCAGTCAGATCTACAAATCTGAGCTCCATGTGCACTGCAATCACACGGTCACATTTTGGGCGTTTTTTTTCTACCACCACAGAGAAAAAAAAACTAAAATTGGAAAATAGTGGCATGATCTGATTATGAGAATAATAACATAATAGAGTGTAAGATAAAATTTGAGGCTTACATTTTCGATCCATTTTGTTGATAAACAAACATTTTAAAACTATTAGAACTTCCCAATAATACTTGAAGACGCACTTGTAGATTATCAACACAATGTCAGTTATTTCTGCAATACCAAATGAGACCACAAGGTGGTGCTTCCAATTCTTTATCTGCAGAGAAGCCTCTTTCCAAATAATGTGTTCCTGATCAGTTTCTCTAGCTCTGACACAAAAACTTAAATTTGCAGTAATAAGGATCTGTTTCTGATCTCTTTTTCTAAACATTCATGCAGAATTATAATTATTAAATAAATATAAATAATTATTTTAAACCATGCATATAACACCAGCAAGTGTGCTTACTACTGAAAACAAAAAATGACCAGTCAAAAGTTTGGACCCACCTACTCATTCTATGGTTTTTCTTTATATTTATGAATATTAACATATACTGTGTTTGCATCAAAACTATGAATGAACACATATAGAATTATGTAGTAAACAAAAAAGGGTAAAATAACTTAAATATGAACCATCTCAGGTGATTACCTCATGATGCTCATCAAGAGAATGCCAATAATGTGCAAAGTAGTAATCAAAGCAAAGGGTGGCTATTTTGATAAATCTAAAATATAAAACATATTTCTAGTTATTTCATACATTTTTCTTTACTACACAATTTATATGTGTTCATTCATACTTTTAATCTACAATGTGAGAATCTACAATGTAAATTGTCATAAAAATAAAGAAAAACCATTACACGAGAAGGTGTGTCCAGACCTTTGACTGGTAGTGTATACAATACAGTTAAGAATTCAAAATCACTGAAGTCTGAAAATTCAGTGAGTGCTTTTTGGAGACCTCTTTACATTTTGAGCTCAGTATGAGTGGCTTTTTTTTCTTTTAAGAATATACAGGGTTCATAGTGAGAACTAAAGAGAGAGGAGATAGCCATAGTTTTGTATTAAATGTATATCAGAACTGTTAATAAGAAATGAAGGAAACATTTATGTAATTCAAAAACTGACCATACCTAAATCAGTTGATAGGAGGAAAAGATCACAGACATTTGAGACAAAACACAACTAATAATACTTGTACAGTAATGCAACAACAATGGCAAATGTTCACTGTTTTGTTTACTTACCAACACAATAAGACAGGGTGTTAATGGCACATCCTTCATTTGAACTTCCTTGGCAAGGCTCGTCTCCTCAACACAATGAAACAGATGTGCTTCATTCTCACCAAAGTGAGCCATAAGAAGAAGGACCATCTCTATGACTTCCTCTGAGCAACCACTTGACTGATTCCTTTCAGCTTGAAGCTTGAGAAGAGCATTCAGGACTGGTTTGTGTTTTCGAGAATCACCAGTTTTCAGGAAGTTTAAAAGGCGCTCCCCCTTTTTGTCCACATTCTCATGGAAGGACCCAGTCAGACTCACGCCAGTCAGTTGCTGGAAATGTTCTGCCATGCCAGCTTGGATAAACAAAAATGGCCATTCTCTGCATAGTGTTTCGATGCTTGTACCTTTGTTGATTTCTTTACACTGGGTGTAAAAGGTGGACTTGATGTGTTCAATAACATCTTCTGTTTGGTAGTTATTATTTTCAAACAACATTTTCATCCTCTCTTTTTTATCCAGCTGGCTCTCCGCTGTCTCAGAGAGTGGCAGATGTTTTGGCTCCCAGTTGACACAGCCGTATGTATCTTGAACGCTTGCTTTTTGTTCAGTCGGTATCTCATCTGTGTCATCATCATCCAACTGTGCCTTACGTTTTGTTATCATCGGTGTGTCAGGCCTTTTGACATTTTCAATCCTTGACTGGAGCTGCTTAACTAGTGAATGATATCCAAGCCCGATCACGTCACCATCGATCACATCCTCAAGGGACTTTGGGTACTTTGCAACCATTCTTTTTGCAATTTCTGTGGTGTTGCGTTTGGTGGGATTCTTGCATGTCTTCATCATTTCAGAGACCACAGTTCTTACCATTTCTCGTCTTAATCTTGGACTTGGCCTTTTCTGTCTTTCTAAAATTTGCACCAACTCTTCTGGAAGGTTGTGCCACGGTATCTTCAAATTTTCTACCCAGTTTGGCACAAATGCTGCAGAGCTTGAGGGTGGTGACCCAATAGCAGATGATGCTGGTGAGTGGTTGACCGAGGACGAAGGGGATGAGTAAAGGACAGATACTGGCGAAGAACACATCACTGGAGTGGAAGTGGTTGAGACTGTAATGGCAAAAGAAAGTTTAGAAATCATTAAATTGTGAATGACATTTTACTGTGAAATAGTGTAGTGTATCAATAAATTACTACTGAATAACAATAATGTTGCACTTGCATGCTGAATCGGCACTGTGTGAACTATTGTAAAATTAACTGTGTTTACATAAACAAACATAATTTGGAATTTTGGAAACAGTTAAGTTGGCATTTATTATAAGACATGTAAAAGCATAGTATACACATGTAAAACGTAGCCATCAACTTGAAGTTCAGAGACTATTAATGTACATGCATGCTGTAGTTATCATTTCAATATATTTACCATTTTGGGTCCAGGCAGCAACAAGTCTTCTGGCTTGTATGGGCTTTACTACTGGATTCAAGTCTGATTCTTTGATGTATGGCAAGTCATCTGTGGTAAGCACACCTAGTGCCTCCAACGTATTTTCCAGCAGCTTGATGACATCATCAGGAAGATCAGGGAGCACTGCTTCAATCGCATCACGAATTGTCTTCATGATTTGAGAATCTCTCATATCTGTTAAGAAGTCAAAAACACGTTAGCTTCCAGTCTACCGATATCAAAGAATTTAGTCCGACAAAACACTGTGCCTCAATAGGATGATCTGGTATCCATTTTTTGTATATGGAGATAATTGCCACATGTCAATCAGTTTACTGATGTGTCTGCATTCCAATCTTTCTGTTTTGTTCTTTACAGCATACATGTGGTACCGTGAAAGAAATTCTCCATCATACACTCTCATCAGAAAATGAAGTGAAGAGTCATCTTTCACAAAAATCAGCATAAGTTCTCCAAATTCCATTAACTCATCATTTCTAGTTGTTACAAATTGGCCCTTTCTGTAAGTTATCCCATTGTACTGCAAATCAACAGACACCTTGGTATTCATTTCAGTGAAGCCAAAATCTATAATGGCACCTTTAACTTCCTTGCTGTAAAGCTCAGAATAAAATGTTGAGCTATCCTTTATTTGCAAGGTTGGAGGGCATGCTGACATCTGATGCCTCTCTGAAAGAGTTAAACACAGATTTTTGAAATTTTTCAAATGCCTTGTGCATCTTTTGAAGTAACTGTGTTTGCTCTCAAAACGCATAGTGCATAGCCTCACAAGTGGCCCAAATTTCAAGATCAGTCCAGGATAGTGCCGCAGATAATGGTGTTTGGGTCTCAATTTAACATCTGGAAACATTGCCTTTCTGGTTTCCAAATACTCTTGGATGAGAGCATCCAGATAAGCAATCTGGGGCTTGGAAATTTGCTGAGAACAAATTAGGTCTACAATGTCTTTAAGCTGCAGTGTTAGCTGCCACACATTATCTTGTGGGTCTTGAACTTTGTCTCCCATTATGAGAGGCAAAAGTCTTAAGAAGTTCCAGTTTTGTACAGCTTGTCCACTGA
>NW_025321196.1:0-11410 GCF_019176455.1 Solea senegalensis | reverse complement strand
GGTCCATCCAGTTCCATTGCATTGTGTCAGATCCAGTTCCATTGCATTGTGTCCCATTGCATTGGGTCCCATCCAGTTCCATTGCATTGTGTCCCATTGCATTGGGTCCATCCAGTTCCATTTATCCGATCCAGTTCCATTGCATTGGGTCCGATCCAGTTCCATTGCATTGGGTCCGATCCAGTTCCATTGCATTGTGTCTGGTCCAGTTCCATTGCATTGTGTCCGATCCAGTTGCATTGCATTGGTCATAAAGCAGCAACAAACATCCGGCACTTAAGCCACAGGTGGGTTTGGGGATATTTGCCACACTTTTTCCATTCAGGTGTCGCAGATCCATTTCCATTGGACAGCACCCAATACAATACATTGCACCCAATACATTGCACCAACTCCAAAGAAATACATTTCACCCAATGCATTGCATCAACTCCAAAACAATACATTGTACCAAATGCATTGCACTAACTTTTGTGTACATTTTATGTTGCTGTGGCAGTAACCTCAAGGTTTTAATGGTGTTGTCGCTTTGTGTAACATTTTCAGTACGAGAAGACATTAATACAGATGTAACAATGTAACATATCCTATATATATGTCTTGGAGATCTGCCAAGCGTTGCCTCGAGCTCAAAACCATGTTGTGTCTCCATTCTGGAATAGAGTAGAAGAAAGAACATCCACAAAGTAGCAACAGACATCAGTCGCTTGTGCCACAGGAGATTGGGATACTCACCACCATAGGTTCATTACCCATCATGGTGGCAACTGACCGGGGGGGCGGGCTTTGACACAGACAGGTCTCTAATCTGGAATAGATCAGAAAAAAGAAAAGCAGCAGCAAACATCCCAGTCATTCAAGTCACAGGAGGAGTTTAGGATACTCACCACCATAGGTTCTTTACCTATCATGGTGGCCACTGACCGAGGGGGAGGGGCGGGCTTTGACACAAACGGGTCTCTAATCTGGAATGGATCAGAAAAAAGAAAAGCAGCAGCAAACATCCCAGTCATTTTAGTCACAGGAGGAGATTGGGATACTCACCACCATAGGTTCTTTACCTATCATGGTGGCCACTGACCGGGGGGGGCATTCACACAAGAAGGTCTTTACTCTGGAACAGATAAGAAAACAGAGCAGCAAACATCCCAGCCATTTAAATCACAGGAGGAAATTGGTATACTCACCACCATAGGTTTTTTACGTATCATGGTGGCCACTGACTAGGGGGGCTTTGACACAAGTAGGTCTATATTCGGAATAGATTAGAAAAAAGAACAAACAGCAGCAAACATGCCAGTCATTTAAATCACAGGAGGAGATAGGGATACTCACCACCAAAAGATGTTTTTGTATCATGGTGGCCACTGACCGGGGGGCGGGTTTTGACACAGGTAGTTCTCTAATCTGGAATAGATTAGAAAAAAGAAGAAAGAACAGCACAAATATCCCAGTCATTTAAGTCAAAGGAGGATATTGGGATACTCACCACCATAGGTTCTTCATGTATCATAATGGGCCCTGACTGGGGGGCGGGCTTTGACACAGGTAGGTCTCTAATCTGGAATAGATTAGAAAAAGAAACAGCAGCAGCATACATCGCAGTCATTTAAGTCACATGACGTGTCTGATATACTCGACACATAACAGGAGGACAGAGACAACGGACGACATGTACATCATATTATTTTGAGAAAAGAGAATCCAGTTCCATTGCATTGTGTCCAATCCAGTTCCATTGCGTTGGGTCCGATCCAGTTTCCTTGCATTGTGTCAGATCCAGTTCCATTGCATTGTGAAGTCCCATGACAGGGTCCGGATCCAGTTCCATTGCATGTCCCATCCAGTTCCATTGCATTGGGTCCAATCTGTCCCATTGCATTGGGTCCCATCCAGTTCCATTGTATTGTGTCTGATCCAGTTCCATTTTACTGTGTCTGATCCAGTTCCCATTGCATGTCCCATTGCATGTGTCCCATCCAGTTACTGCATTGGGTCCCATCCAGTTTCATTGCATTGTGTCAGATCCAGTCTACTGCATTGTGTCAGATCCAGTTCCATTGCATTGTGTCCCATTGCATTGTATCAGATCCAGTTCCATTGCATTGTGTCCCCACCTCGCATTGGGTCCCATCCTGTTCCATTGCATTGTTTCCCATTGCATTGGGTCCGCATCCAGCTCCATTGCATTGGTCCCATCCAGTTCCATTTGGTCCCATCCAGTTCCATTGCATTGGGTCCCATCCAGTTCCATTGCAGGTGTCTGATCCAGTTCCTTGCATTGTGTCCCACACAGCATTAGCGTCCCATCCAGTTCCATTGCATTGGGTCCGATCCAGTTTCATTGCATTGTGTCAGATCCAGTTCCATTGCATTGTGTCCCATTGCATTGTATCAGATCCAGTTCCATTGCATTGTGTCCGATCCAGTTGCATTGCATTGGTCATAAAGCAGAAACAAACATCCGTCACTTAAGCCACAGGTGGGTTTGGGGATATTTGCCACACTTTTTCCATTCAGGTGTCGCAGATCCATTTCCATTGGACAGCACCCAATACAATACATTGCACCCAATACATTGCACCAACTCCAAAGAAATACATTTCACCCAATGCATTGCACCAACTCCAAAACAATACATTGTACCAAATGCATTGCACTAACTTTTGTGTACATTTTATGTTGCTGTGGCAGTAACCTCAAGGTTTTAATGGTGTTGTCGCTTTGTGTAACATTTTCAGTACGAGCAGACATTAATACAGATGTAACAATGTAACATATCCTATATATGTCTTGGAGATCTGCCAAGCGTTGCCTCGAGCTCAAAACCATGTTGTGTCTCCATTCTGGAATAGCGTAGAAGAAAGAACATCCACAAAATAGCAACAGACATCAGTCACTTGTGCCACAGGAGATTGGGATACTCACCACCATAGGTTCATTACCCATCATGGTGGCCACTGACCGGGGGGGGGCGGGCTTTGACACAGACAGGTCTCTAATCTAGAATAGATCAGAAAAAAGAAAAGCAGCAGCAAACATCCCAGTCATTCAAGTCACAGGAGGAGATTGGGATACTCACCACCATAGGTTCTTTACCTATCATGGTGGCCACTGACCGGGTGGGGCATTCACACAAGAAGGTCTTTACTCTGGAACAGATAAGAAAACAGAGCAGCAAACATCCCAGCCATTTAAATCACAGGAGGAAATTGGTATACTCACCACCATAGGTTTTTTACGTATCATGGTGGCCACTGACTAGGGGGGCTTTGACACAAGTAGGTCTATATTCGGAATAGATTAGAAAAAAGAACAAACAGCAGCAAACATGCCAGTCATTTAAATCACAGGAGGAAATTGGGATACTCACCACCATAGGTTCTTTACCTATCATGGTGGCCACTGACCGAGGGGGAGGGGCGGGCTTTGACACAAACGGGTCTCTAATCTGGAATGGATCAGAAAAAAGAAAAGCAGCAGCAAACATCCCAGTCATTTTAGTCACAGGAGGAGATTGGGATACTCACCACCATAGGTTCTTTACCTATCATGGTGGCCACTGACCGGGGGGGGCATTCACACAAGAAGGTCTTTACTCTGGAACAGATAAGAAAACAGAGCAGCAAACATCCCAGCCATTTAAATCACAGGAGGAAATTGGTATACTCACCACCATAGGTTTTTTACGTATCATGGTGGCCACTGACTAGGGGGGCTTTGACACAAGTAGGTCTATATTCGGAATAGATTAGAAAAAAGAACAAACAGCAGCAAACATGACAGTCATTTAAATCACAGGAGGAAATTGGGATACTCACCACCATAAGATGTTTTTGTATCATGGTGGCCACTGACCGGGGGGCGGGTTTTGACACAGGTAGTTCTCTAATCTGGAATAGATTAGAAAAAAGAAGAAAGAACAGCACAGATATCCCAGTCATTTAAGTCAAAGGAGGATATTGGGATACTCACCACCATAGGTTCTTCATGTATCATAATGGGCCCTGACTGGGGGGCGGGGCTTTGACATGGGTAGTTCTCTAATCTGGAATAGATTAGAAAAAATAAGCAGCAGCACACATTTAAGTCACATGTGGAGGTTGGGATACTCACCACCATAGGTTCTTTATGTATCATGGTGGCCACTGACTGGGGGGGGCGGGCTTTGACACATGTAGGTCTCTAATCAGGAATAGATTAGAAAAAGAAACAGCAGCAGCATACATCGCAGTCATTTAAGTCATATGACGTGTCTGGTATACTCGACACATAACAGGAGGACAGAGACAACGGACGACATGTACATCATATTATTTTGAGAAAAGAGAATCCAGTTCCATTGCATTGTGTCCAATCCAGTTCCATTGCATTGGGTCCGATCCAGTTTCATTGCATTGTGTCAGATCCAGTTCCACTGCATTGTATTGATACGTGTGTCGAATCAGTTCCATTGCATTGTGTCCCATTGCGTGGGTCGAATCGGAATTTCAGCATTGCATTGGGTCGTCGTTTCATTGCATTGTGTCGGAATCCAGTTCCGCCATTGCATCCCATTGCATTTGTGTCAGATCAGATTTCATTGCATTTGTGTCCGGCATTGCATTGGGTCGATCCAGTTCCATTGCATTGGGTCAGTCCAGTTCCATTGCATTATGTGTCTGATCCGTTCCATTGCATTGTGTCCCGTACGTGGCCGTCCGAATCCAGTTCCAAACTGCATTATGTCCGATCCGGATTTCATTGCATTGTGTCCCACTGCATGGTCGATAGTTCAGTACGCATTTGTGTCCATTTGCACTGTATGTCACGGTCCAGTTCCATTGCGCATTGGGTTAATCCAGTTTAAATTGCATTCGGTCCAATCCAGTTTTAATTGCATTGTATATGCCCATTGCATTGCGGCAGAATCAGTTCCATTGCATTGTGTCCCATTGCGTTGGGTGGATCCAGTTCCATTGGGTCGATCCAGTTCCGTGCATTGGAATTCGGTCTAAGTTCAAATTGCGACTGGCCTGTCACAGTCCAGTTCCATTGCGTGTGTCTGATCCAGTTCCATTGCATTGTGTCCCATTGCATTGTGTCTGGTCCAGTTCCATTGCATTGTTTCCGATCCAGTTCCATTGCATTGGTCATAAAGCAGCAACAAACATCCGTCACTTAAGCCACAGGTGGGTTTGGGGATATTTGCCACACTTTTTCCATTCAGGTGTCGCAGATCCATTTCCATTGGACAGCACCCAATACAATACATTGCACCAACTCCAAAGAAATACATTTCACCCAATGCATTGCACCAACTCCAAAACAATACATTGTACCAAATGCATTGCACTAACTTTTGTGTACATTTTATGTTGCTGTGGCAGTAACTTCAAGGTTTTAATGGTGTTGTCGCTTTGTGTAACATTTTCAGTACGAGCAGACATTAATACAGATGTAACAATGTAACATATCCTATATATGTCTTGGAGATCTGCCAAGCGTTGCCTCGAGCTCAAAACCATGTTGTGTCTCCATTCTGGAAGAGAGTAGAAGAAAGAACATCCACAAAGTAGCAACAGACATCAGTCGCTTGTGCCACAGGAGATTGGGATACTCACCACCATAGGTTCATTACCCATCATGGTGGCCACTGACCAGGACACAGGTAGGTCTCTAATGTGGAATAGATTAGAAAAAACAGCAGCATACATGCCAGTCATTTAAATCACAGGAGGAGATTGGGATACTCAACACAATAGGTTCTTCATGTATCATGGTGGCCACTGACTGGGGGGGGGCTTCGACACAAGTAGGTCTATATTCGGAATAGATTAGAAAAAAGAACAAACAGCAGCAAACATCGCAGTCATTTTAGTCACAGGAGGAGATTGGGATACTCACCACTATAGGTTATTTATGTATTACGGCCATGACATCTCGTCTTCTGTGCCTCTCTGACCTGAACATGGATGTGGCCTCATTAAGGAAGTTGAATATCGGTGCCAATGTTCAACCAATCAGCAAGTTTGTGTCAGAGTGGGATTTGTTGGAGTGGGAAGGGCTCATTATTGATACCTTATGAAACAAGGGTAAGATATCAGTCACAGCACACTTAAGTGTATTTAAAACATTCCACAAGTGTTGACAAAAAGAAACACAAAATCAATACATAAACACATAGGTTACCTCTGCCATCCAGACTAGGACTTCCTTAGACCAAACCTGCCTCGAGCTCCCCTGCCATCTGGGCAAGGGACTTTTGTCAGGGGATACAGAGGTGAACCAACATGCCTGAACACCAGGTCTCGGTGTTGGGAGGCTTGGCCGACAGGGGCCCTCCAGTGGTGGTTGGAGGTAAAAAAACATATTTGGTTTTGATTCTGGACTCGAGTGACCTCTTTGACCCATTTTGTTTCACATCACATTGGAAAACAACTTCAAAAGTCACACTCCCAAACCAAATGTAATACAATATAACACCTCAGTCAAAAACCTGAACCCTGAGTCCGTGGGGTTGGGTTTGGGTAAACTAAAAGCAACTTACCCAAGCACAGTCTTGGCGGTAGCCCCAACTTCCAGTTTTTTTTATCAATGCATGAAGAGACAGAAATTTGGAATTAGAAAATATTAAGGTAAGGTAACAAAGCAAACATTTTAGTACACTTACACCATGAAAGTGCAAAACAGCAATTACTGGAGTGTCAAATCATACAGTGTTACAAATACACCAGGTATTAGCACATTTCTAGGGTAAGCCAAAGTACAGAGGGATATTTCACCCAGCATGTGCTCCCTCCAAGCTGCTAATGCTAGCAGGTGGGAAAATCAAGGCTCTTAGGGATACAGTGAGCTCAACATTGTGTGACATACAATATACAGTGAGCATACAGTGAGCATGCATTGTGTTGGTATCTTCAAGTCCCATATTTTCAGCTGTTGGGTTAGGGTTAGCTGTAAGCTGTTAAGGTGCCACTAGGTGTTAGCAGATCACTGAATGCAGACACAAAAGTTAGTTGACAGTAAAATAAAAGAAAATCTCATTTAAAAAATGCAAGTTGAAAGAAGTGAATCCAAAAACAACAAAACCTAAAGACACAGGCAGATCTTGGAAAAAATGAAAGGCAAAATAACTGAATTTACCAAGGCTGGGATCAAAAGCTGAGTAATCTGCAGCAGGTGAGGGAGAGAAACCAAGTAAAGGGGTTTCCCTGGCAAGCCTACAGGGAGAAAGACAAGCAGACACACCCACTCATGCAGACAGGGAGAAACAGACAGCCATTTAAGGGAAAGGGAAAGGAAACCGTAGGACAGACATTGCATGTAGATCCTAACACACAAAAGTATTCCTTTAAAAAAAGTGTCCATTCCACAAATAAATTTTTTTTTGTTCTTTGCCACATCGTTTCCTTTGGTTCACACACGAACACTGACAAAGATTTATTTCAATTCAATTTTATTTGTATAGCACCAAATCAGTATCTCAAGGCACTGTACCCAGACAACATCATGGAGAGCAGATAAACCCAACAGTTCACAAAATGAGCAAACACCAGGCATCAGTCAAGAGAAAAAACTCCCTTTTAACAGCAACAAACATTCCAGTCATTTAAGTCACAGGAGGAGTCTGGTATACTCGCCACATAATGGGAGGACAGAGACAACAGACAACATGTACATATTCTTTTGAGAAAAGAGATTATGCTACACTAAGTATACTAAGTATAGTCCAATCCAGTTCAACTGCATTGTGTCCGATCCAGTTCCATTGCATTGTGTCCGATCCAGTTCCATTGTATTGTGTCCGATCCGGCACAGGTGACATCCGTCACTTAAGCCACAGGTGGGTTTGGGTTTTTCATTCAGGTGTTGCAGATCCATTTCCATTGGACAGCACCCAATACAATACATTGCACCCAGTGCATTGCAGCAAATCCAAAACAATACATTGCACAGAAATCACACCACACAATCACACACACTACACACAGCTGAGTGCTGTTTAAGGTCATGTTGAAAGTCACTATTTCCTTTGTGCTGCAGCACATTTGAGAAACCCCTTGAGAAACCTCGAAAACCCTTGTAAAACCGTGAAACAGTAAAAACACCTCAAATGTTTTTTAAACCTTTAAAGCAACCATTTTAAACCTGTTGCTGAAACCACATCATAGGACCTGTGATGTGGTTTCGTCCATTATATAGGGTGCACCCTCTGGCATTAAACTTATGATTCTCCTGAAGCTTTACCAATATTTTTGGAAATGTAGAAATACATGGAATGCATTTATTTGTTCTTTTCATTCATTATTATTATTTATTCATTTATTTATGTATTTTTTTATATGTTAATTTATTTATACATAAGTCAGGTTTTGTCCTCCATACAGGTCACATCTCCACTACAAAAAAGTACCCACACTGTAAAAAAAAATCTGTTGTTTTTACGGTAAAAAAAACGGCAGCTGTGGTTACCAGAGCTTCCTCGTAAAATTTACAGTGAGACATTTTTTATAATTACAGTAGAACAGTAGTATACCTGTAAATTTAACAGTCAAGAAATGGATTCAACACCATAATTCATCGTAACAATAAAGGTTTTCACCATTGATTTCAGCAAATTATTTTTGTAAAATTAAAATTAAAATACTGTCACTATTACAGTTCGTAACAGTATTTTTTTAGGTTTTTTATAGTACAATTAACTGGCAGCCTTGTAACACACAGTTTTTCAATGTAAAAACTATTATTACTTATTGTATAAGCAACAGTTTAGCCATGTTGTTTTTACGGTAAAAAAAAATGGCATCTGTGGTTGCCAGAGCTTCCTCGTAAAATTTACAATGAGACATTTTTTAGAATTACAATAGGACTGTAGTAGGCCTGTAAATTTAACAGTCAAGAAATGGATTTAACACCATATTTTACTGTAACAATAAAGGTTTTTACCATTGATTCTAGAACAAAAAACCTGTTAAATTAACAAGAACATACTGTCACAATTACAGTTTCTAACAGTACATTTTTAGGTTTTCTGTCATACAATTAACAGGCAGCCTTGTAACATACAATTTTTCTCTGTAAAAACTTTTATTACCTATTGTATAAGCAACAATTTTGCCATGTTGTTTTTACAGTAAAACACTGGCAGCCATGGTTGCCAGAGAGTCACCGTAAAATTTACAGTGATACATTTTTTTTAAATTACTGTAGGAGAGTAGTAGACCTGTAAATTAAACAGGTACATTTTGGTAAATAAACAATTAAATACTGTCACAATTACAGTTGTGCTTGCCAGAGAGTCTCCGTAAAAATTAAAGTGAAATTCTTTTTAGAATTACGGTAAGATGGTAGTGAAACTGCTAATTTTACAGTTAAGGATGCTATTTAACACTACATTTTACTGCAACAATAAAGGCCTTTACCACTGTTGAAACAAGATTTAGTATCAAATTCAACAAGAAAATACTTTCACAATTACATGTTGTAACAATAATTGTTATTTATTACATTTCTTTACAGCCAACACACATTTAATCTGTAAAAAATATTTTTACAGTACAAAAATGGCTGCTATGGTTACAAATACAGCACAACGGCTATTTGTAAAATAAACCATTTCCATAAGAAAACAAAACAAAAGTTGACTAAGTATAGTAAGTATAGTCCAATCCAGTTCAACTGCATTGGGTCCAATCCAGTTCCATTGCATTGTGTCCGATCCATTTCCATTGCATTGTGTCCGATCCAGTTCCATTGCATCGTGCATAAAGTAGCAACAAACATCCGTCACTTAAGCCACAGGTGGGTTTGGGTTTTTCATTCAGGTGTTGCAGATCCATTTCCATTGGACAGCACCCAATACAATACATTGCACCCAGTGCATTGCAGCAAATCCAAAACAATACATTGCACAGAAATCACACCACACAATCACACACACTATTTGATTTGAAAATCTTTAATGTCCCCGAAGGGCAATTTGGTTTACAGCAAAAGTTCAACACAGTAGAGCTCACATAGCACACACATGACACAATAAATACATATAAATACATATAGTCATCACAGATAACAGTACTGTACATCCTTCCCAACAGGTTCGCCTACAGCGTATTAAGGAATCTAACGGCAGACGGGACAAAGGATTTTAAATATCTGTTTGATTTGGCCTGACAAGGGAATGTGTACCTCCTCTTAGATGGGAGGAGTCAAAACTCTGCATGAAGAGGGTGAAGAGGATTTGCCAGAATGGCCCTTGCCCTCTGAATGGCTCTGACCTGATAAACATTATCAAGGTCATTCAAGTTAATGCCAATTGTTTTTTGGCAGAGTTTGACCACATTCTTCATCTTATTCTTATTTGATATGCTGAGGTTCCCAAACCAACAAATCATTGCAAAAGTTAAGATAGACGCAATAAAAGATGAGTAAAACAGTTTAAGAAACTTCTTATCAACGTTAAAAGACCTCAGTTTCCTTAAATAAAACAACCTCTGATTTACTTTCCTGCAGATGGCATCTGAGTTGCTCTCAAAAGACAGTTTATCATCCAGGATGGTGCCTAGATACTTATAATGGTTGACTGTGTCCACAGCTGTGCCTTTGACAAAGGTTTGGGCTGTGACAGGTGGATTCTTACGGAAATCAATTTTCATGTCTTTCGTTTTTGACACATTAAGTTGCAGATAAGAATCATCACACCATCTAACAAAATGGTCCAGGACCGGTCCGTGGCCCGCCTCATGGTCCTGCAGGAGGCTGACAATCACGGAGTCATCAGCAAATTTAATTATGTGCCTAGACTCAAACGTGCTCTTACAATCATTAGTGTACAACATAAACAGCAGAGGTGACAAGACACATCCCTGGGGCGAGCCTGTGGAACACAACAGAGTCCCGGACAGGGTTTCATTAACACGAGTTCTCTGAGGCCTAGTTGTCAGAAAATCAACTAACCAGCATATAGTTCCCAAATCAACACTGGGTATTTCTGAAAGCCTGTGAGCAAGGACAAGAGGCTGCATACAGTTGAAGGCTGATGAAAAATCAGCAAAACATAGACGTATGTGTGTTTTCCTGCCTTCCAGGTGCCTGACAATTAAATTCAATAGTGTCGCCACAGCATCCTTCACCCCTTTCCTGGGTTGGTAGGCGAATTGAAGGGGATCAATCACGGTCTGCGTCATAGCAAGCAAGCTCTTTTTTACTATACGCTCAAAACTCTTCATCACCACTGAGGTGAGGGCCACAGGGCGATAATCATTTAATGTCTTAGGTGATGGTACCTTTGCCACGGGAACAATAGTAGATTCTTTCCATAATGTGGGAACTTTATTTAATGACAAGGACCACTGGAAAATGTATGTAAAGATTTCACTTAAGAATGGGGCACAGCATTTAAGTAGTCGGCCACTTATTCCATCTGGCC